>NC_064810.1:94738726-95038726 GCF_023721935.1 Panthera uncia
GTGGGAGAGAGCCAAAGCATAAGAGACTGTTAAAAACTGAGAACAAACTGAGGGTTGATGGGGGGTGGGAGGGAGGGCAGGGTGGGTGATGGGTATTGAGGAGGGCACCTTTTGGGATGATCACTGGGTGTTGTATGGAAACCAATTTGACAGTAAATTTCATATATTAAAAAATAAAAAAAAAAAAACAAAAAACAAAAAACAAAAAAAAAAAGAAATGTCTTTAAAATGTCTCTAAATAAATAAATAAATAAATACACAAACAATATTATAAGACAATATGTAATAAAATACTAAGCCATGTGATATAGGCATTATGTTTTTCTTAATGATGTCAAAAAGTTGAGATTTGTATAACAATCTAGTTATTTTCTAAAGTAGAATTCAGCACATCATGAAATTGGTTAAATACACTTTCACTAATATATTTTTACCATTTGCATCAACTATGTAGAGTTGTACTTTCTGCCTTTTCTAAAGGAGCATTTCCATGTCTAAGCTGTATTTGTAAGTTTGTATAATTAATATATTTTATTGTATTATTTTTTAATTAAACATCACCATTTGGTCAATCATTCAATAAATACATATTATCAGGCATTTATTATGTACCACATATGTGTTATACTAGGAGTCATGTGATATTTTGCAGGGGAATTTGAAAACTCAGCAGTTAGGGGGTGAGGATAGCCCAGAACCAAGGAATATGAGATATCTTATGCAATTTGTCAGATTATGTGTCATGCGATTTTGTTTTGCTTTTATAAAAACAGGATAGAAATAAATTAATTCATGTATTTACCACATACTTGTCAAGTGTCTTCTATTGTCCAAGATTCTGGAAATACAAAAATTAATAAGATACACTCCTTGCTCTGATGTTAACAGTTAATTGGGAATTATTGATGGGTATAGCCAGTGTGATTTAGAAGATGAATATGATCCAGTGTGATATTTAGAATACTTTATTACAAGGATTCTAAAATAATTTTTAGACCAGGAGGAGTGAGTCTTATCACATTCCACAGTGCTTTATTCTGACCGCTTTTGTCTCCTGCAAAAACCAGTGAGTCTAAAATGGTCTCTTAAAAACATCAAGATGAAACTATTGAAACCATGTGACAGAAGCCTATTTTTGCAAGGGCCTTGAGAAATATGTATTATGCTTATGATTTGAAGAAAGAAACAAAGAATATTTTGAAATCTGATACTTCTTAGTACAATCAGTATTTTGTATCCAATTCAATCTGTTTAATCTGAAATTTGTCTATAGTTTCAGTTAACTCATTTTTTTTTTCAACGTTTTTTTATTTATTTTTGGGACAGAGAGAGACAGAGCATGAACGGGGGAGGGGCAGAGAGAGAGGGAGACACAGAATCGGAAACAGGCTCCAGGCTCTGAGCCATCAGCCCAGAGCCTGATGCGGGGCTCGAACTCACGGACCGCGAGATCGTGACCTGGCTGAAGTCGGACGCTTAACTGACTGCGCCACCCAGGCGCCCCCAGTTAACTCATTTTTAAGAAAAGATAAATGAATTTTACAAGGCAAGGGAAGAAATCTTTGTGCATATCAACTAGGTATAAGAGCTTTAAGTATTAGGAGCTCAACCTAGTTCGGCCATGGCTTTATTTTTCAGGAATTAAAATTTACTAAAATCTGTGACACTCAGCATTTATCAAATTCATTCCTTTTTAAAAAAATTTTTTTTAATGTTTATTTTTGAGACAGAGAGAGACAGAGCATGAACAGGGGAGGGGCAGAGAGAGAGGGAGACACAGAATCTGAAACGGGCTCCAGGCGCTGAGCTGTCAGCACAGAGCCCAACGCGGGGCTCGAACTCACAGACCGTAAGATTATGACCTGAGCCGAAGTCGGACGCTTAACCGACTGAGCCACCCAGGCGCCCCTCAAATTCATTCCTTAAAATGAAAATGATTGATCAACTAATAATTGGATGATCTAACAGTATGAAAAATGGGAAGACTGAAGAGGCCAATCAAAAAGGGTAGACATTCAACTTATAGTTATTTCTTGAGTTTTCTGTTTTGCACATATGTAGCAGAAGGTTTGCTACATTGGGTTGGCTTTGAGTCTAGCCATATATGGGCTGTGGTTCTTTATGGAACCAGAGAGAATTAACATAAAAGCTACAAAAAGTTTTTAAATTGGGAAAAAAATAATATGATTGATAACGCAATGAGTAAATTTTGATCTTTTAATTTCTATTTTCATTGAAACTGCTTATACTTTTGTCTTGTTTATTGTTTTTTTTTTTTCAATAAAAATGGGAAGTTGTGTGGAATCATAGAGAGCTAAACCATTTGTAGCAGTTTTATTTTTCTTCTCAATGAAGTACTTATCATGGATGGAATTTGTGGCTATGTAAACATAACACTTTTACGTCTTATTAAGGTAAGGCACATCAGGAAAAAACTCAGCAGCTGTTTGGTTTTTGCTTCAAATGCTATTTGAAAACTCCAGGATAGTCAGAGTCTAGATAAAGGAGGACAGTGAAATATATTTCAAATGGTGCCCCAAATAGTCTTTTGAAATGCTAGGTATCCTTTCTCATACCAAATTAACAATAATAACAATGAAATAACTTTTAATTAAAATGTTAATAGTTGTAGAGAAAGATACACAAAGATTATTTGTTCTTGAGGCTGGGGTGAAAGAAATGTAAGAATACATATCTGAATATATGGAATATATGTGAGTTTCTAGATGATACCTTAAGGATTTGGAATAATCTTTTATCTTAGTGTGAAAGACGTGGCTGTGGCTTGCTATTTATTCGCCAAACTGTTTATCTTTCCTTTCTGGGAAGACAGACTACATTTCCCAGCCTCCCTTGCAATGTTATGTGGATAGAACTAATGTGAACCATTTCTGGAACTGGCTTACATAATCTTCTGAAAACTAAGCCTCCACTCTGTCTCTACGTTGTTCCTCCCCATCTGAGGGCTGAATAGGAGAACTCTAAGCACCCAGAGGAGGGCAGAGCCACACAAGAACAAAGCCACAAAAGAGAAATTTCTCTTTGGAAGAAAGCCATTCAGAAGAATCACTCAACCCAGAATGCTGCGTTAGACTTTTGTATGCCAGAGAATAAACTTTTATTATGTTAAGCCTGTAACATTTGGAGTTGTAAGTTAGCTCATCATGACCAATTCAAAGAAGGAGAAGAAGTGGAAAGGCTACCATCACATACTAGAATCTGTATCATTTATGGACACATTAAGCATGGGCTGGAGGGCTCTCAAAATCGGTATCTGTCCTTGCTAATGTTGTCAGAATTTCATCACTAGAGTGAGAATTCCTCTAGTATCTTTCTTAAAAATGCAAATATTCAGGGAGAGGAAATGTGTTTTCAGGAGGCCATTTTCCTACATAATAGGAGAAATGGGAGTAACTTCGGAGAAAAAGATGATGTTTGAGAAAAAACGAATGCTAAAGCAGGAGAAAGGTAAGAAAAGTCAGGGAACGGCAAACATGACTTTACTTATTCCGTTTAGGGACATGGTGTCAAAGGTAATGGAAAATGTAATCTTTCTAGTGTTCCTTCCTGGCTTCATGAATAATGGCAGATGGTTTTGGATGATACTGTCATTTCTAATAAAATGGATTATGCTACTTGATTATTGAAAACCTCTTGTACCTCCCTCTTGATATTTTCATATCCTGACTTGTTTTGCATTCACTTTACAGTAAAGTACTGTGTAGGGACCTGAAGATATAAAATTGAAAAAACAGTCATGGAGCTTGTAGTCTGCTTATGGAAAGAGACATGACACATACAATTAGATAGATATTTAAGTACAAAAATGTAGCAATGCAATTAATTATAACTTAACATAAAAGAACAAAATAGGGTGATCTTAGTGCTATATTGGAGGATGTTGAGTTGCATGAGTAAGAAAGAGAAAGTCTCTGTGATTAAGCAAATTTCAGTCTGAAAAAATAGTGGGTTAGGTGGGTGGAACAGAAGAGAAAGAGAGGTGAATTTAGGTGAGTTGGAGAAAGGAGACAGGCAACATTCAAAGAAAGGAACCAACATATGCACAAGTATGAAAAATCTCTGAGATGGGAAGGAACATTCTATACTCAAGAAAAAGAGAAGGACAAAGAGAATATAGGATGAATTAGGAAGGGAGGGGCCAGACATGAAGGCAGAAAGGAATTGGATCACTCAAAGCATTGTGGGCCATTTCAAGGAGTTTGAACTTTATTGTAAGAGCAGTGGGAGATTATTGAAGATTTTTAAGGAGGGGAGGTGCAAGAACTGTCATAACTTTTTAAAAACCACTTGCCTAACGCAGAGAATGCATTTGAGGGGAACGAATGCAGTCAAGAAGATCTATTTGGGAGTTAAATCTGAAGTCCAGGTAAAAACTGATGGTGATTTGTACCAGGATGGTGGCAAGGGAGATAAAGAGAAGTTTTAAAAGTCAAGATGATATGTTTAGGGAGTGAAACCAAAGGGAATGATCAAATGTGAACATTAAGGAGAAGGAGTAGAGAAGGCTGACCACCAGAATTCAGACTTGAGCCATTGGTGGTTCCTTTTTTCTGTATTCCTTATATTTTTAATTGTCCCAGGTAATCTTCAAGATAAAAATACGTTTTTCCTTTAGTGTCAGCTTTTCAGAACCTAGTCTAGTAATGCAAAAATAATAGATGCTTAGGATGTTGAAATAACCAATGAATGAATGTATATATGCATAAATAAGTGAATGCATAGCATTTTGATACTTAGTTCATAAACTACTCGACTGAAGTTTTCAAAGCTGGTTACAATCTTTGAGATATTAATTTATATCTTTTACCTCTGTGTTATTCTCCTTTTTATTCTCTTCATTCAAGTAGACACCAAGGGTCTGGATTACATCACTCAATAGACATTTGTGCAGTTGACTTTAGGAAATTCTATATTTAAACATGGAGGCACTGAGGCTGAGTTCTGAACACACAATAGGGGATGGGGGGGCTGTGAACTTCTTAGCCATATCCTGTGAATTATCGCCTCTGATTGCACTTTCCAACCAACATGTTAGCAACCCTGACATATCCCTACGGATAGAAAAGTTGCTCAAAATCTTATGAGTAAATCAGCATTCCATCTGATGTAATGGAAAATCAGATAGACATTAATTAATTTTTTATAAACTTAGATTTGTGGCCTGACACTCTTACCTGTAATATATATTTTGTGACTGAGAATGTGATTATGTGTGATCACAATTTATGTGTAAATTTCACTGGGAGATAGTGCCCAGATACGTGGTCAAACATTATTCTTGATGTTTCTGTGAGGGTGTTTTTGGATGAGATTTAGGTTTAAACTGGGTGACTTTGAATGAGAATTGTCCTCCATAATGTAGGTAGGCCACATTCAGTTGAAAGCCTAAATAGAATAAACAACAAAAACAGAAAAAAAAACCTGGCCTCCTATGAGCAAGAGGAAATTCCACAACAGAGGGCCTTTGGAACTGAACTACAACATTGGGTCCTTCCTGGGTCTCCAGATTAGTGGACTTGGACTTGGTCAGCAGTATTGGTTGTTTCAAGCATCTCCAGACTCTTGGCCGACCCTATAATAGGTGGACTTGCCAGCTTCCATAAACATGTGTGCTAAATCCTTGAAACTATAAATATAGTTTATATCAAACTATATATAAAACTATATAGTTGTATATACACATAAATACATATAAAATATTACACACTGAAATATTATTACCACTTTACAATAATAAAGTTACAACACTTATAAATTTATTGACATTAATCATTCTCTATGTACAAGGAAGTTAAATTACAAATAACTAACAGAAAAATATATGAACAAAATCCAAATGTTTATAAAGTAAACAGCCACTTCTAAATATCTCGTGACTCAAAAATAAACCATAACAGATTATCTTAAAATAAATGGGTGGGTGATGGGTATTGAGGAGGGCACCTTTTGGGATGAGCACTGGGTGTTGTATGGAAACCAATTTGACAATAAATTTCATATATTAAAAAAAAAATAAATTAATTAATTAACATGAAAAAAGATACATCAAAATTTGTAGGTTGCAGCTAAAGCTACCATCAGAGGAAAAACTATAGTCTCAAAAGTTCCTATAAAGAGAAGACAAAGTTTTAAAATCAATTATCTGAGCATCCATCTTGAAAAATGTAAATAAAAGAAGAGCAAATTAAATTCAAATTAAGTAGGATAAAAGAAATAATATAGATAATAGCAGATATCAATGAAATATAAAACAGATAAACGTATAATAGCAATTAGACCAAAAGCTGGACACTTAAAATCTTGATAAATATTTTAAAGAATTGGTAGATATTTAGCTAGAATGATCAGCAAAAAAAGAAAAGGATACTCAAATTACTAACATAAGGACTGCAACAGATGACATCATTACATATACCAAAAGGATAATAAGGAAATATTATGAATAACTTCATGGAAATAAATTTGATAATTTCAATAACATGGACAAATTTTTTAAAAAAATACTTATTACCAAAACTGACTCAAAAATATAGAAAATGTTAATAGTTCTATATGTATTTTTAAAGAAATTGAATTTGTTATTAAAAACCTTTCCAAAAGTAAACTCGGGACCCAAATAGCTTCACTAGTATATTCATGCTAAAAACAAGACTTTTTAAGAAAAGAAAACTGCAGACCATTAACCCTCATAAACATCAACCCAGAAACATTTAACCAAATTTAACAGATCAAATTTAATTGTTTTAAAATGGCTAATACATCATGTTAGGGTTTATTCCTGTAATGCAAATTTGGCTTACCATTTAAAGAGCTATCAATGTAATTCATTATACCAACAGAATAAAAGGGAAAAACAAACATATGATCATCAAAAACAGATGCAGAGGGAGGGAGGCAGGGGAATGGGCTAACTTATTAATGGGTATTAAGGAGGGCACTTGTTGTGATGTTGAGTGTTAGTGTTACATGTATCATATGTAAGTAATGAATCATTAACTTCTACTCCTGAAATTAATATTACACTACATGTTAACTCTCTAAAATTGAAATACAAACTTGAGACAAAAACAAAAACAGATGCAGAAAGAGGCACCTGGCTTGCTCAGTCAGAAGATCATGTGATTCTTGATCTCAGGTCATGAGTTTGAAACCTAAGTTGGGTGTAGAAATTGCTAAAACAAACAAAACGAAAAACAGATGCAGAAAAAAGCATCTGACAAAATTCTACATCTATTCATGATTAAAACCAACAAAATTAAGAATCCATAGGAATTTCTTCTACTTGATAAGAGCATCTAAGAAAAATTTACACCTATCATCATACTTACTGATGAAAGATTGAAATGTTTCCACCTAGTATTGAGAACTATCACTATCACTATTGTACTAAAAGTTCGAGCCAGTTAAGGGAAGGAAAAACAAAAGATAAGATATAAAAATTAGAAATAAAATGATAAACCTTTATTTTTTGGATGTTCAGGAACCTAGAAATTAATAAGGAATTCACAAATTGCTACTAGAACTAAGAGAGATTAGCAACAATTGAGAATATCAGGATAATAAAAATTTAATTATGTTTCCATATACATGCAAAAAACAAATAGAAATTGAAATTAAATAGTGTTTATAATACCATCAAATACAAAGTACTTAGGTATAAATTTAATAAAATATGGGTAAAATACTCTGTATTCTAAAAAATATAAAGCATGTTTAAAAGACCTAAAAAATGGGTCAATTACACCATGTTTTAGGTTGGGAGACTCAATATTGTTCAAATTGATACAGATTCATCACAATCTAAATTCCAGTGGGTTTTAAAAAAGAAATTGACAAACTAGTTTCAAAATCCACATGGAAAGTTAAAAGAGGTAGCCTTGCCAAAAGAATGTTGTAAAAGAAAAAAGGGGCGCCTGGGTGGCTCAGTCAGTTAAGTGACTGACTTCGCTTAGGTCATGATCTCACAGTTCATGAGTTCAAGCCCCACGTCAGGCTCTGTGCTGACAGCTCAGAGCCTGAAGCCTGCTTTGGATTCTCTCTCTCTCTCTCTCTCTCTGCCCCTCCCCTGCTCTCACTCTGTCTCTCTCAAAAATAAATAAACATTAAAAAATTTAAAAAAAAAAGAAAAGAAATTTTAGAGAAGTTACACTATTTGACTTCAAGGCTTACTTTTTATAGAACTCTACTACCAAGACAGAATGTATTGATGTAAAAAAATAGACAATAAGCTTAATGGGACCAAATAGAGATTCTAGAAATAGACCTATGTATATATGCCAACTGATTTTGAACAAAGATGTCAAAGTAATTTAATGGAGAAAGGCTAGCCTTTTCAACATACAGTGCCAGAAGACTGGACATCCATATGAAAACAGAAACAAACAAACAAAACATTAACCTCACCCTTTAAGCCACATGTAAAAATTATCCCCAAATGACAATAGATTTATATATGAAAGTTAATATAAAAATTTCCGGAAGAAAACAGAAGAAAATTTTTGCGACGTTAGAGAAGGCAAAGATTTCTTACGTGGAACACAAAAAGTAGAAACAATAAACAGTTGATAAATTTGACATCATAAAAATTAAAAACTGCTCTTCAAAAGCCACTATTAGGAAAATGAATAAGCAAGCATTAGGCTGGCAGAAAATCTTCACTATACATATACCTGAGAAGGACTTCTATTTTACAATGCAATAATATGAAAATGAATCCAATTAAAATGGTAAAAGACTGGAGCAGACTTTTTACCAAAAGATATGTAAGTGGCAATAAGTTCATGGAAAAAAATGCCCAAGCTAGATAGTTCTCACGGAAATGAAAATTTAAACCACAAGCAGATACCATTACACATCCACTCACATGACTAAAATGAAGACAATGCCAGATATTGCTGAGGGTGTGGATATGGAAAACCTGGGACCTCTTACTTTGCTGAGGGGAATGTAAAACCGTAGAACCCACTGAAAAACGTTTATGCAGTTTCTTATAAAGTTAAATATACACTTTCCATATGATGCAGCACAAGCATACCTAGTAATTTAGCTACGAGAAACAAAAATATATGCCCACACAAAGACCTGCCATAACAATGTTATTCTATAACTGGAAATAAAATGTCCCACAGATGATTGTAGTATGTCTGGACAAATTAATAGTAGACAACGATAAGGAATACATTCCTGGTATATGCACCAATGTGGCTAACTCTGAAAAACATTATGGTAAGCAAATGACTCCCGAAACAGAGAGTTCGTACTGTATGATTCACTTTGTATAAAGTTTTAGTTCATAATTATAGAAACTGGGTTAGTGGTTGTCTATGTCTGGGAGTACTATCAAGATTCACTGAGAAGGTACAAGAAAGTATTTTTGGGATAATAGAAATGTTTCAAATCTTCATTGCAGAGGTGATTACACAGATGTATATATTTTCAGGGAAAGTCATACACAGGTATACCCTTAAGTGGGTGTATTTTATTGCACGTAAATTATACTTAAAAAAAGCTGATCTTTGAAATAGCTCTCCGTTTAATAAGAAAGATATATGCATAAATAATACACTAAATACTCAGATGTTATATCACAGCATGCTCCTAACATGATAGAGGGGATAGTCATTATAGATTTCAGCAGCTATGCCGTTTGATTATCTAATTTTTAAATTATTCTCTTTGAAATTCTCTTCAAAATTTAGATTTACAAAAGTACAGGACCCACAAACCCAGGCTCCAGGTTTATCCCTGCTCCAGTCTGGTCTCTGTGGACACAAGCTCCAGACCCATTCCAGTGTCAGGCTTGGCCCTGAAACCTGGGTCCCCAAGGACCTGGTACATGGGCCCATGGGGAGAAGCTAGATCCCATTGACCCATGTACCAGGCTTACTTGTTCATGGGCTCTGGAAGCAGGCCTTACTGCCTTTTCCTGCTGAAGCCAATCTATAGCAACTAGAAAAGGTGACTATTTCTTCAAATATACAGGTATCAATGCAAGGTAACAAAAATCACAAATAATCAGATAAACATAGCACTATCAAAGGAACCAAACAATAACTTACTCTAAATAAAAGGGGACCTATGACCTGCCTGAAAAAGAATTCAATATAATTGGCTTAAGGAAGCTCAAGAGAACACAGATGGACAACTAAATGACATCAGGAAACTATACATGAAAAAAAAAAGTGAAGTTCAATAAGGAAATAGAAATCATAAAAGTAATGAAACAAATTCTGGAGCTGAAGCATATAATGATTGCAATGAAAAATTCAGTAGAGGGTTCAATAGAAGACTCAGTCAAGAAGAAAGAATAAGTGTGCTCAAAGACAGAGAATTTGAAATTCTCTGTTAATAAGATAAACAATTTGGCAAACTCTTAACTAACTAAATAAAAAAAGACAGAAGACATATATAAATAAAATGATCAGTGAAACAGAAGACATTCAAGTGATTCCACAGAAACAAAGGAGAATAAGACAATACTATGATTTTGTGTCAACAAATTAACATTTCTCTAAAGAAGACATAAATGGCAAATAGGTACATGAAAAGTCCTCAAGATCACTAATCATCAGGCAAATGTAAATCAAAACCACAACAACATATCACCTGTTAAAATGGCTATTAAAACAAAACAAAACGGGGCACCTGGGTGGCTCAGTTGGGTAAGCACCCGACTTCACAACAGGTCATGATCTCATGGTTCATGAGTTCAAGCCCCACGTGGGGCTCCATGCTGACAGCTCAGAACCTGGAGACTCCTTCAGATTCTGTGTCTCCCTCTCTCTCTGCCCCTCTCCTGCTCACACCCTGTCTCTCTCTCAAAAATAAATAAACACTAAAAAATAAATAAATAAAAATAAATTTCAAAAAAACCCACAAAGGTAAAGATAACAAGTGCTGATGAAATGTGGAGAAATGTGGAGAAAAGAGAACACTGGTACAGAGCTGGTGGGAATGCAAATGGGTACAGCCATCATGGAAAATAATATTGAGGTTCCTCAAGAAATTAAAAATAAAACTACCATATGATCTGGCAATCCCACATCTGGGTATTTTTCCAAAAGAACTGAAATCATCACCTTGTAGAGATAACTATACCTCCATGTTCATTGCAGCATTATTCACAACAGTCAAGATATAGAAACAAACTAAGGGTCATTGATGGATGAATGAATTAAAAAAATGCAGGATACATAGAGAGAGTGGAATATTATTCGGCCTTAGGAAAAAGAAAGCAAATCCTGCCCTTTGAGACAATATGGATGAACCTGCTAAGTGAAATAAGCCAGATAAAGAAAGACAACTACTAAATGATATCATTCAGGTATAGAATTTTGAACAGCCAAACTCATAGAAGAAAACGGTATATGATGATTTCCAGGGACTAGAAGGAGGGGGAACACAGGAGTGTACAGAGTTTTAGTTATATAAGACAAATTCTTATATAACATAGGGTACAGAGTTTTAGTTCTATAAGACAAATTCTTAAGGGTTATTACACAACACAGTGCCTCCAGCTACTGTATGTACACTTGTCTTAGTCTATTTGGGCTGCTATAGCAAAATGCCACAGACTAAATAATTTATAAGAATAGAAGTATATTTCTCTCAGTTGGAGGCTGGGAAGTTCAAGATCAAGTTGTCAGCATGGCTGCATTCTGGCGAGGGCCCTCTTCTTGATTTACAACTGGGGCCTTCATGCCCTGTCTTCACATTATAGAAGGGGCTAGAGAGCAATGTAGGGTCTCTTTCCTAACGGCAGTAATCGTACTCATTATGGCTCCACCCTCATGATCTGACCCCGTCCCCAAGGCCTGCCTCCTAATACCATCACATTAGGCATTAGGATTTCAACATATGGATTTAAGGAAGGGGACAGAAATATTCAGATCATAGCAACACTTAACATTTTCTAAGAAGATAAATCTTACGTTAAATGTTTTTTTTTTTTTCCATACCGCACTGATATTAATTATACAGAGGTTGGAGGAAGCTTCAGGAGTGATGGACATGTCTATCTATGGCCTTGGTGATGGTTTGTGTTTACATTCCTAAACTTATCGAGTTGTATACATGAAATGTGTCCAACTTTTTTCTTACATGTCAGTTATACCCCACTACTTAAAAAAAGTAGCATTTTGCTGCCACTTTCTTAGACCTGTCACCCTGATGACCACAAAGTCATCTTTGCTGACTAAAGGTGCCTTGGTGTCTGACCTAAGGTTTCACATCTGCATTAATCAAATTTTTAAAATATTTTATATTTACATTATGAAGGGAATGGCAAGAACACTTCATGGAGGATGCCCAGCCTTCTGGGAAATTGTGCTCTGGGCATCGTTTGTGAGATGAGATGATATTCTATTTCCACCTGAATGCAGGAAGAGATGTGCTTGAAGAAGGAAACCTGTGAGCAACTGCCTGTGGTCTGGAATCAACGCTAGGAAGGAAAGAGGACTCCTCTGAAAGGATTAAATTACAAGTAAGCTGGCTTTTAAAAATTACGACTCCAAGACAGTTGTTTTGACAAGATCATGATGACAGAAAATACTAATCTTTACCCAGGTTGGGAGCTCTCTTCTTCTCACATAAATCTTTTTTTTTTTTAAGTTTTTATTTATTTATTTTGAGAGAGAGAGTGCAAGCAGGGGAAGGGCAGAGAGAGAGGGAAAGAAAGAATCTCAAACAGGGAACCCAATGTGGGGCTCGAACTCACAAGCTGTGAGATCAGACCTGACCTGAAATCCAGTCTGACACTTAACTGACTGAGCCACCCAAGGAACCTTCATGTAAGTCTTTTGACATGTGAGGGGAAGATGGCAAATGACATTAACATGAGAAGTAGCATTGAGAACATATCAGTTTTCTATCCTTACATGATGGTAATAGGCACTTGCACTGGGTTCTTTTCAGTGGGGAACCGAATACAGAGCAGAAATCTCCACTTACCCAGGAATCATATGCCCATTGATCTCATTCTCCAAACTGGTTCTTGTGGCCTTGTTTTTCTCTTCTCCAGATGTGGGTGAAGTCACCAGACCCTTGTTTCGGTTAGCAATGTGCACTATCAGCTCTTATTTCTCCCACAGTCATATTATAAAAATTCAGGGAAATTTACAAAATACATATTTATCAAGAGAAGGTCAGCAATGCTACTTCTGATGACTCCTACAGTCCTTGCATTAGCCTGCGGGCCGGAAGTATGGGGGAGGGGCGACTCAAGAGCACAGAGATTACATAGCGGTTTGTGAATTAGGCGAATTTAGGTTTTTTCCTGGCTTCTGAGCTTCTAGCTGTGTGATCTTTTGAAGGTCGCGCTATCTTTCTGGTGAGAGTTCTAGTATCTACCTTATAGTATTTTCTAAGGATTCAAATAAAAACAGTATGCAAAGCACTGACTGTAGTTCCCGGCACACTGCTAATTTATAGTAGCTTTGATTATCATTACAACCTTATTAGGAATGAGGACTCCTGACCTCTAATGCACATGGATAGCTACAGCAATGACAATACCTTTATTTTTTAAGTTTATTTATTTATTTAGTGGGGGAGGGGCAGAGAAAGAGAGGGAGGGAGAGCGAATCCCACGCAGGCTCTGCGCTGACAGCCTTGAACTCAGGAACTGGGAGATCATGACCCAAGCCAAAGTCAGACCCTTAACTAACTGAGCCACCTAGTCACTCCAGCAACGGAAAATTCTTAACCTTTGTGCCTAAGTTTTCTCTCTAAATCAGGGAATAATGCTTTTCTTATCTGATGGGATCATTGAAAGTATCAAATATAATGGAACTGTAAGTATTGCAATGGGTGACAGATAGTGTGCCCAATTATTTTGCGTCTGTGTTAGGAAGAAGATTGAGAGTCAGGAAAAAGTGAATGTTTTCCTTTTTTTTTTTTTTTTAATTGGATGAGACAACAGTTTGGAGAAGAGAATTTGTAATTGCATAACTGGATGGAAAAGTTGGTTAGGACAAAGAAGGTGAGAAACAGGATTCTAATAAAATCAGAATTGAAAATCATGGATTATCATTAAAAGTGTAAACAATATTGAACTCCAGGAAATTATTGCTTAAGACTGTAAGACTGCTAGGAAGTGAAACTCAGCTTGGTTCTTTTTTTGGCGTACTCAAACACACACACACACACACACACACACACATGACCTTTCTCTCTCTTCTTTTTCTCTCTCTTCCTCTCAATACCAGGTGATTAAGCAGATTTGTTTCTGTCATTTTCAACATGCCACTGCTTCCCAGAACTTGGGAAGGCTTTGAGGGCTAGGGCTCCCTGGTTCTCAAGTGTTCCTCCTTGCATAACTCTGGTTTTTGAAGAGGTGTGCCAGAAGTGAAGTGCACACTATGTCATTTCCAGGATTTATGGGGAACCAAATGCTTGAGTCAGAAGTTGCCAAGTACACATTTCATTTTGATTTAAAAGACAGTTAATGCCTGAAATTGAAAAGAACACAAGTGATTACTAATGGAATAGGTAACAGGAACTAACAATTGAGAAGCAGACCTCTTTTACATGCAGCAGAGGATGCTGATTTGCAATTAGGTGGCTAAAGCAGGCTCCTAATAAAATGAGAAATCGATTTTCTGAATGACAGGATTCTGCGACTGAGCATTGGATCTTCTTTGATGGTGAAGAGGCAATGGGGCATTTTGATATGTTGCTGGAAAGATCATTTTCTCTAACTGTACTATAAAGTTCTGTTCATACCCCTGACTTCAATGCCACAATAACTTGGCAAAAAGCTTCAATGGCTCACAAATGGATGCTTATAGAGGCATTTAAATTGTCCAGGCTTCATTGCAGTTTGTAGAAAAAGAAGGGGTTCATGGTTACTGTAAATGTGGACCTTTCCATTGAATAGTGATATATAAGACTGATGACTAATAAACATACCCTACATGGGAAACATTTGAGTGATGACATCTTTTTTCTTTCACCCTTTTAACTAGCCACAATGGCTGGGATTTTACTTAAGAAATATATGGGAAACAGACTAAGCCCCAAGGCAGATCACCCTGGCAGCTGTAGAAAGAGAAGGCTATACTTTCCCATGTATGTTATCTGCATTTTTCTATCATTTTAGCATCCGCAGGGAGATCAGCTTGGTCTGTGCATGATGCACATTGAATGCCCATCTGGCAGACAACTTCAGCTTCCGGCCATCAGAGAAAAAAGAGACAGACTATGAGGCTACGGTCCTGAGGCCCCCACCACAAATCCTATCGATGCCATTTGGGTTTTTGGACAAAGGTACTCACAGAGGTTCCCAGGAATCCTGGGCACAATTCATTGTTAAGCCACCTTTTTTCCTGTGTCCCCAACAAGGAACATGATGGCATTTCCTTGATCCTCATACAAGATTCATGGCAATCAAATGACAAGTTGATTGTAATTTTGTAAAACATAAAGCAAAATGTAAAACATTGTATCATTGTTTAATGCCACTTTGAAACAAAGTTAAGTTCTCTATGCCCTCTCCATGTGATTTGTTTTGGCCAGTTACCTCATTTTTGCCTGCAGATATATATTTCTGGGTGCAGAAATATCCTGGTTTGCCATTAGACTCTATCATGTCACTGAGCATGTTCCTACTCCTTTGTCTACTCTGCTTTCTCTCCTATGTTGCTGAGATTTTCCAAGAGTTTTCTAAATTAGTATATGTAGAACCACACCATTCTTTTTTATTGAGATATAATTTGTATGTAACATTGTATTAGTTTTAAGTGCATAACATAATGATATGATATATTGTATATATGAGTGATTACCCAAACAAGTATAGTTAATATCCAACACCTCATATAGCTACAAATGTATTTTTTCTCATGATGAGTACTTTTAAGATCTACTCTCTTAGCAGTTTTCAAATATAGAGTACACTATTGTTAACTATAGTCACCATGCTATACATCCCCAAAAGTTATTAATCTTATTGCTGGAAGTTTGCACCTTTGACTCTTTTCCCGATTTTCCGCACCTATCACCACCAATCTGTTCTCTGTTTCTATGACTTTGTTTGTTTTTTAAGATTGCACGTATAAATGAGGTCATACAATATTTGTCTTTCTCTCTGCCTTATTTCACTTAGTATAATGAGCTCAAGGTCCACTCATGTTGTAAAAAATGTAAGGATTTATTTTTATAGTTTAATAATATCCCATTATATATATCATGTGATATATATGATATGTATATATCATATATATCATATCTATATATATGATATGTCATATCTATATATATGATGTATCTACATATAGATATATGTAGATATATATATATCTACATATATGATATATGTATATATCATATATATCATATCTATCTATAGATAGATATGATGTGTTTTTTAATCTATTCATCCATCAGTAGACATTTAGGTTGTTTTCATGTCTTAGCTATTATAAATAATGCTGCAATAAACATGAAGGTGGAGATATCTCTTCAAGATAATGATTTAATTTCCTTAGGATATATACCTATAAGTGGAATTGTTGAATCATGTGGTAGTGTTATTTTTAATAATTGGAGAAACCTCCATACTGTTTTCCATAGTGGCTATGTCAATTTACGTTCCCACCAACAGTGCACAAGGGTTCCCTTTTCTCTACATCCTTGCCAACCCTTGTTACCTCTTGTCATTTTAATGACAGCCATTCTAACAGGTATGAGGTGATATCTCGTTGCAGTTTTGATTTGAGTTTTCCTGATGATTAGTGATATTGAGCACCTTTTCATTTACCTTTTGGTCATTTGTGCGTCTTCTTTAGAAATATTTATTTAGTTCATCTTCCCATTTTTTAATTGGATTTTTTTTCCCTACAGGGTTGTAAGAGTTCCTTTTATATTTTAGGTATCAACCCCCTATCTGATGTATGATTTGCAAATATTTTCTCCCATTCTGTAGATTGCCTTTTCACTTTGTTTATGGTTTCCTTTACTGTATAAGAGTTTTCTAGTTTGATGTAGTTCAATTTCTTTATTTTCGCTTATGTTTCCTTTGCTTTGGGGTCAAATCTAAAAAATCATTGCCAAGATCTATATCAACACCCACCGCCTCATGTTTTCTTCTAGGAGTTCTATGGTTTCAGGTCTTACATTCAAATCTGTCATCCATTTTGAGTTTATTTTTGCCTGTGGGGTAATACAGAGGTCCAGTTTCATTCCTTTACATGTTGCTTTCCAGTTTTCTTACCATCATTTATTGAAAAGACTGTCCTTTCTCTGTTGTAGATTCTTAGCTTCTTTGTCATTAATTAATTGCTCATATATGTGTAGGTTTGTTCCCGGGCTCTCTATTCTGTTCTATTCATCTGTGTGTTTGCTTTTTATGCCAAGACCCTACTGTTTTGATTACTATAGCTTTGAAAGATGTTTGCAATCAGGAAGTGTGGTGCCTCCAGCTTTACTCTTTTTTTTCTCAAGATTGCTTTGGGTATTCAAGATCTCTTATAGTTCCATACAAATGTTAGGATTGTTTGTTCTATTTCTGTGAAAAGTGTAATTGGAATTTCAATAGGGATCACATTGAATCTGTAGATTGCTTTGGGTAGTATAGAAATTTTAACAAGCTTAATCATTTCAATCCGTGAGCATGGAATATCTTTCCATTTATTTTGTGTCTTTTTCAGTTTCTTTCATCAGTGCTTTATAGTTTTCAGTATATAGATCTTTTCACCTCCTGAGTTAATTTTATTCTTGGGTATTTTATTCTTTTTGATGTAATTATAAATACATTGTTTTCCTAATTCCTGTTTCTGATAGTTTGTTAATGTATAGAATCACAACTGTTTTTTGTATATTGGTTTTGTATTCTGTAACTTTACTGAATTCATTTATTAGTTCTAACAGTTTTGGAGGGATGGAGGAAATTTTTTTATAGTCAATTAAATAACTTGCTTAATCTTATTCCCTTCCATTCTTGAACCTAAATTAGATGAATTTAAGCACACAGGCAAATTATTCCAATTTTCTCTTTTCTTTCTGCATCTTGCTTTTCTGCTACTAGAATCTGTCTCTTTAGAATGAAGAACACATCAGTATATAAGGACTTTCTAGGACCACATTATTATTAGGGAATAGGAGGGGAATATTTCTTTGCTCAGATATACACTCCTCTTATAGCAACATGAATATAAAATATTCCCAGATGTCTAGAGTATCTCAAACTCTATGGGCCTCCATATTTTATTTTCATTACATACTATTCAAGGTAGCTGCCAGGGTCCAATCTCCTGAGAATTGAATGGAAGAAAGTGTTGAGGTCAGCAAGACCTAACATGACTAGCAGGTCGTTTTTAGGACTAAGTGCAAATCCCATGGTCAACTCAAAGAGTAATACTGTCCCTTTGGTCCTTCCTTTTATCACATTTGTTGCTAAGGCAAACATGTATTTAGAATCAATATTGAATGTCTAGGATGATGTTGGAAAAAATTATACTTACAAAGTTAAAAGTTCTTGCTCCCTACTCTCCACTCCCCATCGCCATCCTGCCCAATTACATAAACATTAAAATACTATCTAGACATACTTCATCGTGAGCTTTAAGAAGGTCTGTTTCTACTGGCAACCAACTTCCTAAACATCACTGCACACCGATTAGGAAAAAACCAGGATTGATGAAAACACAAAGGTAAGATTTGTTCTAGATGATTTATTCCTCCGTAATTTCTTCCAAGAGCCCCCGACCCTCAACACATGCGCGCGCGCGCGCGCACACACACACACACACACACACACGCACACCTTTTCCCCTTACATAAATAATGAGTTTTGGAAGTCCTTTAACCTTTTTTTTCTTATAGACATCATTCTAAAGGAATATAGAGACCAGTGTATTCTGTAAGTTTATGTAAGTTTCCAAAAAGGAGTCACTCTGGTGCAGTTTCAACCCTCACTGCAGCAAGTTTCCTTGTGGTGAGTGTGACAAAGGGCAGGCTGTGCTGCAAAAACGCCAGCCGTCTCTGTGTTCACAAACCTTCTATCACTCTTCTTGATTTGACATGAAATATTAAACACCAGTTACCAGCAAAAAGTTATTGAACACAGATGTCCACTATCACTTTCAAATTGCTAAAGTCAATTTAGGTTTATATATTTTCTTTGCTTTAGCGTTCGCATGCAACACAAATGTTCTGTGACAGTAATGATTTCACAATATACCCTTTCAATTAGGAAAGCACATCGTATATGTGTTTTCATTTTTAAAATGCCTATTTTTTTTGTTCGAAAGCTCTGGGTCCCTCACTAAAAATGGGACCTTGGATAGAAAAATAAATAAAAAGAAAGAGCTCCACCTACTGATTCATTTTAAAACCTTTTTCTCTGTTCTGGTTTTGAATTGAAAATGCTCCTGACACAACAGGGATTTTGTGAGCATATAGCTCAAACTGTTTAGTTAAAAAAATTAAAAAAAAAGATACAGGAGGTGCCCCCATGGAAGGGAATAGATTAGAAAGGAGCTCTGTCTCTCTAACTGAAAGAGCCTCCCACCCCCAACTTCTCTGTGCCCCTCAGAAGCCCTAATTAATAAGTCTGCTTCAGGTTTAGTGCTCCCTAGGGATATGGGTTAACTGTGGCATTCCCTTTTGCTGGATTTAACAGAATCCCGACGGGTCACACATTTTGCTCCGCTACAATAATTGTATTCATGTCGCTGGCTGCCTTTTCCTTCTGAAGGACTTGGTGGGCCCTCTTTGAAAGGATTTACAGGGCCATGTCTCCCACGGGTGAAACTGGAATTGTTTAGCACCTACCATACTACTCCCCTTGGCTCAACCACTAGACTCAAGTGATTTCAAAGAGGAAGTGAAGAAAAACATCCACTGGGAACCTGGGGGTAATTTAAGGAGGCCAAGAGTAATTACTTGAGGAGGAACCACTGTGCCAGCCTCCTGGGGGCAAGGCTTCAGAGAGGCAGCTGGAACGGTGGCTCTCTGTGATGTCTGCCAGTTCTCACCCTGTTACCTCTGTTGCTGAGAAGCTTCCAGAACCATTTTTAATTCCTGCCATGGAGCTTCTTGGGAGAAGGGCGTGTTCCTATGAGTCTCCCATTGTGTGCCAACCCAAGCAGTTTCCTGGGGACACAGACAGATATGACTTATTGGGGGGATATCCTGGCTACTTTGAAGGGTAATAACATTCTGGATTTTAGGTACCCACTGCTTCCAGCTTGGACCCTGCTTCCTGTACTACAGAATTTCTCTTAAGATGAATAAACACCAGACTGTATTCATCTCATACATTTGAGCCGTGGCTATAGAAAATATTACCAATGGGCAACAAGATGATATCTGGAAACACACAATGGAGTAATTTAGATTAAAGTCTCCTACCTTTGAATCTGTCTGCTCAGTCATGCATTTCTATAGACATGATTAACTAACCATAAGACCCAGGAATTCAAAGCCTGAATAGAAAATGTCTATTCTTCCCCCAAATGAATCACACATCACCTATCACTGCAGAGTTGCCAAACTCTATGGTTTTCTTGTCAAACATAAATTCAATAGCTGACCATAGCCAGGGACAGAAATTTCTTATAAATCAAATAACTACATACATTAGAGGGAGATGCAGGGGACCCACTGCCACATTTCAGTCAATCAAAAATATATGTAATGACTGTTTACTGTGTTCAAGGTGCTGTGCTTGGTGTTGTGGGGGTATTTAATGAAATATGACCCAGCGCTAACGCTCAAGCAAGGAAACACCTGTCTCACATTGCTGCTATGAGGATTATATGCAATTACCTAGCACAGTGCCTGGCACATAGTCGGTGAGAGGTAAATGGTCGCTGATATCATTACTAGTGATGTAACATAATATTTCAGTAATATTTAATACACAACTGGAAGAGATGTCACATGATAGAGGGGTTCCCAAATGGTTGGCTCAGACACTAGTTGTGCTGAGATCAAAAGAAAGGGGAATGCCTGGAGTCTAAAGTGGGTGAGACAGTTTCATGCAGACAGTTTGAGCCTTAATTGCAATTTACCATTTTTGGAAACTCATTAATGTCCAGGCAGTGGAATAACCAATTGACAATTTTATCTCCTTTTTACCTTCACAATCTTTCACAATGAGATGACATAGATAAAATCACCCTCGCTTTACAGATGAAGAAATGAGGTTCAGGGAGGCTAAGTAACATACTTCGTATCACAAAGGCCTGACACTAAAGCCTACGCTTTTTCCTCTTACTCAGATGGTTGCCATGACTGTTAGAAATGGAAGGAAATGCAGAAACCACGTTGCCCTAATTGATCACCTGACAGGTAAAGAAGCAGAGGTCCAGAGAAGGAAAGAGATTTGTACAAGTTCAAACATCTACTGAGTGACACCGCTGAAATTAGGAACGGAGACTCCGCCTCCAACTTGGTGCCATTTCCAATATTTTTTCCAAATATTTGCCCTAAGTACATGGCACTTTTCATTTTTATTTTTAAAGTTTATTTACTTATTTTGAGAGGGACAGAGACAGTGTGAGTGGGGGAGGGGTAGAAAGAGGGAAAGAGAGACAATCCCAAGTGAGCTCTGGGCTGCCAGGGAAGAGCCCTACGTGGGGCTCAAACTCATGAAACTGTGAGATCGTGACCTGAGCCGAAACCAAGAGTCAGAAGCTTAACCAACTGAGCCACCCAGGTGCCCCAATAGCACGTTTAAAATACAAACATAAAAAGATTATGCTAAGAGAAATCTTTGGGCTCCAAGTCAACATTCCAATACCTCTCTTCTCTGCTGAGTAGGTAAGTACTTAGTGATTTCCTGTTGCTGAGAAATCATGCTCCACCTCACATTCCACCCTATTCTGTTCCTTACACACACATACACACACACTTGCAGTCACACTCAAAATACACACACTCTGTTGTTATTCGGAAGGTAAAATGCAGGCTAGGTTCATATGTGCATTTGAGGTTTCTATTTAAGTAAGCCCAGCCTTAACCATTCTTTCCTCCAACTTCTGTTTCAGCAGGATTTGGAGCTAATCTGTTTCCTGGGAATTATATAATTTAGGAGAAATATTGCAAGTATCTACTAATTATAGATGCTGTGGTCTGAATGTTTGTGTCCCCCCAAATTTATATGTTAAAATCCTAATGTTCACTGTGATGGTATTAGGAGGTGGGTACTTTTAGAGGTAATTAGGTCATGAAGGTGGCGGCCTCATGAATGGAATTAGTGTCATACGAAAGGCCCCCGAAAGCTCCATGGCCCCTTCCACAAGAGGACACAGAGTGAAGGTACCAGCTGTGAACCAGAAAGAGGGTCCTCACCAGAAGGCGGCCACGCTGCTGCCTTGATCTTAGACTTTTCAGCCTCCAGAACTGTTAAGTGATAAGTTACTGTTGTTAGAAGCTACTCAGTCTGTGGTATTTTGTTATAGCAGCCTGGATGAATGAAAATAATAGATATTAATAATTGATTACAAAATACTTTCTTGTTTGGGTAATGAATGGTTCCAAGATCAATCAGACAGCCTCAGAGTGCCTACCAATCAGAATGTTAAGTGAAATGAAAACTCTTGCTATCTGTGATCACAGGTTTTTCTTCTTGATCTGATACATCATGCTCCTTTGCGTCCCTCTTATGTTTTCTGTTATAGCACTCTACCAATTTCTGGAGTTGGCCCAAGCATAAAATCAAAATAAACATATGACACTGCAGTAGGGCAGACTCATATTTTTAATAAATATTGTTATATTTAATAAATATTTTTAATAAAAACTAACAATTGATCTTTCATTTCTCTAATTCAATTCTTTTTTTTTTTCCTTCAAGAGAGTGCAATTATTTATCATAAAGCCAATATCTGTGTAAATGTCATCATGGTCATGCAACAAAATATCGTCAGTGCCTGGGAGAGCCCTTTATGCACCCTCTTTCAATCACTCCTTCCTCCTCAAAATTACCAATACTTTGAATGTTCTAATGATAATTTCCTTCCTTCTCTTGATGTCATCAAAGTATGCATTGCTAAGCCCTCTGGTTGAGTCATACAGAGTAAATTTATATATAACTATAACTATAACTATATATATATAGTTATATATGAAGGAATAGTAATAAAATATATATGTATATTTAATATATATGTATGTATATACCTATATTTAATATATATGTGTATATATATGTGTGTATATAATATATATAAAGGAATAGTAATAAAATATATATGTATATTCCTGGCCTCTTTTACTTGTCATTATATCCATTCATTCATAGATATGCCACAAGTTATTTAGCCATATTGTTGAAAAACATTTTTTAAAAGAGGTTAGAGTGGGAGAGAGCCAAAGCATAAGAGACTGTTAAAAACTGAGAACAAATTGAGGGTTGATGGGGGGTGGGAGGGAGGGCAGGGTGGGAGGGAGGGCAGGGTGGGTGATGGGTATTGAGGAGGGCACCTTTTGGGATGAGCACTGGGTGTTGTATGGAAACCAATTTGACAGTAAATTTCATATATTAAAAAATAAAAAAAAATAAAAAAAAATAAAAAATAAATAAAAAAAAAAAAGAAAAACATTTTTTTCCAGTTTTGACTATGCTAAATAATGATGCTGTGAACATTTTTGTACATGTTTTCTGGTACGCATGTTCTGCATTATCATGGGCAGATATTAAAGAGTAAAATTACAGGGCCTTAAAATATGGTCAACTTTAGTAGATACATTTTTCCAAAGTAGTTGTAGTACCATCCAATACCATTATGTGATAATTCCTATTGCCCCCTAATATTTATTATTATTAGTAGTAGTATTTTAAATCTAACCATTCTTTAGGTGATTTTAATTTGCATTTTCCACACTGCTAGTGAGGTTGGATATCTTTTCATATATTCCAATGTTATGGATATTTGCTATTATTGTATGTTTGTGTAGTGTCTTTTCAGTTTTATTGTCTTTTTTTTTTTAGAGAGAGAAAGCATGAGTGGAGGAGGGACAGAGGGAGAGAGAGAGAGGGAGAGAGAGAGAGAGAGAGAGAGAGAGAGAATCCCAAGGAGGCTCTATGCTCAGCACAGAGCTCAGTGCAGGGCTCGATCTCACAACTGTGAAGTGATGACCGGAGCCAAAATTCAGATTCAGATACTCAACCAATTGAACCATCCAGGCACCCCTTCTTGTCCATTTTTCTATTAGGTTGTGTGCCTCTTCATTATTTTTATATGGGCAGTCTTTATATAAGATGGAAAAAGGGTTTTTACTAGTAATATGTATTGAAAACATTTTTTTCCTCTTGATGGGTTTTTTTTGACTGTCTTAATGGTATATTTTGATGAACAGAAAAATTCAATTTTAATATATAACCCCATTTTTCAATCTTTTCCTTATGTTAGTATTTTGCTTCTCATTTAAGAAGTTTTCACCTTTGGGGAACCTGGGTGGCTCAGTCGGTTGAACATCCAACTCCTGATTTTAGCTCAGGCCATAATGTTAGGGTAGTGGGATCGAGCTAAGCATGGAGCCCACTTAAGATTCTCTTTTTCTCCCTCTGCCCCTCTGCCTGGCTCTCTCTCTCTCTCTAAAAAAAAATCTTAAAAAAAGAAATTTTCACCTGGGTGGCTCAGTGAGTTGAATGTCCCACCCTTGGTTTCTTCTCAAGTCATGATCCTGGGGTCATGTGTCAGGCTCTGTGCTGGGCATGGAGATTCTCTCCTTCTCCCTCTGCCCCTCTCCCTCACTCATGGACACTCTCTATCTCTCTGAAAATAAAAATTAAATAAAAAAAAATCTTTCACTTATAGTGAGATTGTAAATATATTCTCCTACATTATCTTCTACATGCTTTATTATTTTACCTTTCACATTTAAATCTACAATATGTGTGGAATCCATCAATGTTTGTATACAGTGTGAAGGAAGGCCAAGTTTCTTTTGTTTTTTTTCTATATCATTGGCTGAAAAGACCATATTCTCCACTATTCTATTCCTCACATGTTGTAAATTACATGGTCTGTTGATCCTGTTCATTTGATCTACTTATATCTTTGGAAACCTTACCATGCTCTTTTAATTACTATAGCTTTATTTATAAGTTTGACATACAGTAGAGCAACAACAACTATTAATGGGTATTTATAGGGCAGATGACTGCAGAAAATACACAGAGAACATCAGAGGATGAGTGAAGATTAGGAGGTGCCGGAACATCCAGGGCTTAGTCCTTGGGCTACTGCTTTCCTGCCTACACTTAGTAAGTCATCTAATCTAGTCTCATGCTTTCAGATACCACCTATATGCTAATGGTTCAAAACTTTCTGTCTCCAGCCTGAACTTTCCCCCTAAATCCTGGACTTAACTTTCCAGCATACTACTTGACATCTCCACTTGAAAATATAATGGGCATCTCAAACTTAACATGTCCAACACTGACCTCCTGATACCTGCCTCTCCCTATTAAAGTTGTAGCTCCTCCTGAAGTTATTCCCATCTCACTTAAACAGTAATTCAATCTTCCCTACACCTTGTGGTGGCTTTTTTTCCTCCTCTCTTTCCCACTCTTCACATCGATTGCATCAGCAAATGTTCTTCATTCTGCATGAAATTGTATCCAAAATTAACAACTTCTTCCCACTCCATTCTTAACATCCTTGACACCATCTTTTCTTGCCTCGGTTATTGCCAATAGTCCCTCACTAGCCTCCCTCTTCTGCCCCCAGTTCTCCATAATTTATTCTCTCCCCAGAAAGCATGGTTATTTTCTTATGATTCCTCTTTTCAAACATAGTTCAATGGATTTCTACATCATTCAATGTAAAAACCAAAAGACTATGTTGAACAACCACCTAAGTAATCTGGTTCCCTGATACCTCTCTGATTTCGTCTCTTAATATCCCCCCTTCATTCTCTCTGTTCCAGCCACCTTGGTCTCAAACATGCCAGGAATGCCCTCTTTACTGCTTTCATATTAGCTGTTCCCTCTGCCTGGAACATTACTGGTTGTCTCCCTGCGGATGTCCACATACCTGAATTTCTCATTTCTTTTGGTTCTTCACTATATAGTTAACTTTTCAGTGTGATCATCCCTAAACATCTTATCTAAAATTTCATGTAGTCTGACATCATTTTATGTTGTCTTTCCATGCTTTATTTTTTTCTTAACACTCATTACTATTTTATATACTATCTAAAATATGCATTTTACTTATTTATAGTGTTTATTTTGTGTCTCTTTGAAGTGATGTGATTTGAAGCCAACTGGAGAAATTAGCCTTAAAAAGGAGTAATAGCAGTATATCCATTATAACAGGTGAGAAAGAGGATAGGATAAATGCCCACATTAGTGGGTTCATAAATCTGATTAGTTGAGGAGTCCGTAATCTACTCCATAGACAGGTGCTCCTGTCTACTTACATATTGTCTCCAAAAAGCTTGGCTGGGCAGATTTCTTGAAACTATGCATTGAAAAATTCTTTATGATTGATCAGTTTTGTGCTTTATAATAATATCTGAACACTTTGACTATTGAACATGTTTGGACGTGAGGCAGATGGAGAGGAGTAGTGGGGACAAGAAGAGAGAAATATGCATATCCAAATTCAACGTACTTATATTCACTTGAGCTTAAAAATTCTTGTCAATTTAAAAAGTAGCTGGATCTATATCTGTAGTTTTAGCTGTGATTGTGTCAACTCAAATGTACTAAAAAGCCTGAAAGCTGGTTGGCCCCATGAAAGGGTCAGTAGTTCATTAACTCCAAGATCACTTGCAGTAAGTATCAGTTATAGGCTCATAAGAAAACTATCCAAACAATACCAGTCTAATTTGGTCACCCAATAAGTGAGGTGATTTCCTAGATGAACAGACATTTAGATTTCAAACATTGGGTTATGAATTAAATTGCGTCCCTCCAAGAAATCTTGAAAGTACCCAGTACCTATGAATATGACTTTATTTGAGAATGAAGTCTTTGTAGATCAAGTTAAGTTGAGCTTATTAGTGTAGAACCTAATTTAATATGACTAGTACCCTTATGAGATGGAAACCTGGGAAGAGACAGATACACACACACACACAGGGAGAACACCGTGTGAAGATAATGGCAGGGATCAGGGCACTGCATCTATAAGCCAAAGAATGTCAAAGATTGCCAGACACCAGCAGGGGCTAAATGAGAGGCATGGAACAGAATTTTCCTCACAGCCCTCAGAAAGAACCAAACTTGCCGACATTTTGATCTCAGACTTGTATCTAGCAGAGCTATGAGACAATCTTGTTGTGTAAGTCACACAGTTTGTGATACTTTGTTATGACAGCCATAAGAAACAAATGCAATCCTACTCTTTTAAAAACAACCAGAATAAATAGGATTCAACTTGTGGCCACAAGAATTTTAGTCTGATAAGATTTCTAAGGCTGAAAGAGTCATTTAAAAAAAAATTAGACTTTTCAATTTAGAACAATTTTAGATTTAAAGAAAAATTGCAGATATACTACAGAGAATTCCCACACACAGTTTCCCTTATTAACATCTTACATGAGTAGGGTACACTTGTAACAACTAATGAACTGATACTGATACATTACTATTAATTAAAGTGCACACCTCACTCAGATTTTCTTAATTTTTACCTTGAGTCCTAGCCTGTTGAGGATACCATATTGCATTTACTTGTAGTGTTTCCATATGCTTCTTTCGCCTGTGACAATTTCTGACTTTCCTTGTTTGTTGTTGGCTTGATGATTTTGAGGAGTACTAGTCAAGTGTTTTGTGGAACATCCCTCTGTTGGGATTTGGCTGATGTTTTTCTCATGATTAGACTGGGACAGTGAGTTTTAGGAGGAAGATCACAAGAAATAAGGTATCATTTTCATCACATCATCATATCACCAACATGACTTATCACTGCTGATGTTAACCTTGATCACCCTGCTGAGGTAGTGTTTGTAAGATTTCTTCACTGTAAACTTATTCTATCCCACCCCATGTGTATGATATCTTTGGAAAGAATTCACTATTCATAACCCATACTTAAGTAATGGGGAGTTATGCTCCACCTCCTTTGGGGTAGAGTACCTACATAAAATATTTAGAATATTTTTGCAAAGGAGATTTGTCTCTTCTCCTCAGTATACATTGTAATTACCTGAAATAGCTATTTCAATACCCTGAAAATAAGGAGACTCTACAAAGAGGAAAACTTAAAAATGTTACTATATAATTTCTCTTTAAAACAAAATAAAACAGTATTAGTGGTTTAATCTATAACAAAGCAAATAAATAGAAATAATAATCTATACTTTCTAAGGGTTTCCTCTGATCATATGCCATTAATTTTTCTCTTACTATAGCATGTATTCTCAATTACCAAGAGCATGAAAATTGATTCCCAAGTATGAAGGAAATTTTTTACTGGATCACAAGATGATTTAACCCCTTTCATTGTCACATGGAGGGTTTTATATCCTTGTGTATGATCCAATACTGCCCTTTCTTCATATTTATCCTCCTCCTGGGGTATGATAGAGAATAGAAAGGGAGAAATCCTTGAGTTTTCCCAAAATGGTAGACTTTTTCACTAACCATGAATATGCTTAAATCCAGACATTCTAGATTTTGCAGTTCAAAATATGGAGTTCCACTTCCATCTCCTTTCTCAGATAAAACTAGTTAAGTGATATTATGGGAAAGCTCATGCTTCAAGGATCCCAATAGAGTATATTTAATGCATCAATATTATTCATTCAGCAAATATTTGTGGAAGACTGGCCATGTACAAGGCACTATCTTTGGTTCCGGGAAAACAGCAATGAGAAAGTGCAGATTAGGTCTCTGTTTTGACATAGTTTTAAACTTAGTGGAGAATATAGGCATTGAGTAAGAGAATTACAAATTTGCTAGGTCACATGAAGAAATTTAGGAGACTGTGAAGGTATAAAATATGATCAGGTAGTGGGTGGTGGGCTAGTTAATTTAGTGCAGAAAAACAGGTTTCTTTGAGAAAATTATGTTTAAGCTAAATTCTGCAATATGCATAAGAGTCAAGTAAGCATTAGGAGTCAAGTTAGAGATGATTATCACATAAAGTGATCTAGTCCTGCTTTGAGTGAGAGTAAAGTTTCTCCTTGCTTTACAAAGGAAAAAGACACTTTAGAAAAGATCTCAAATAAGGCTAATGCTAGACTTTAGAAAACTTTTGGAATGCCAGTTGAAAACTTCTTACCCTGGACATTTATTATGCATAGGTAGGGACAATTTCTATTGGAATCTTCATCTCAAAAACTCCATGGATATAGAAACAATACATTACATCTATAATAGATGTAATGGTTTTCAATAGCCAGCCTCTCATGCAAAAGCTAAAATTGTGTGGTTGTCAGGATGTTTGCTACAAAGGCAGAAAAAAAATCTGAGGCAGCAGTTTCCCAAATGTGGTGACAGCCTAGTCATAAAAGAACATTCTACTTTATTGTTATGAATATATTAATCATTCCAGTGGTTTACGGTGAATATTTTCTACCATTTACAAGAAAACATCTGCTACAACTAGATGAATGATTAGCTGCAAAGTACATAGCAATTTTGTTTTTAGGGATTGCTTTCTAAAGTACCCCCATTTCACCCTTCACTTCATTCAGGTGCATGTATAGAGACATAGGAGGTCATTTCCAGAATTTTCTGGGTCAGCAAAAACAAATTCTTGAAGAGGCTCATAAGATAAAGTCTTTGCTTCTCTTAGAATTTGAGTATCTCTTTGAGATCACTCCATCCCATTTTCAAAGAGTTCTATCCCCCCCTCCCTGATCACTTTCTAGGACTATTTTCAAGGTTAATGTTTAAGTGTTAATTAAGCCTAGCCATCTCTTAAGAGATAAGTAAACAGGCTAGCCTTGATAACAAGGTTTCTAAGACTGGACATAAAGGAATGTTAATGCATCTTTCATAATGGAGGCAATATGTTTATAATCTTAGACTTAAAGTAACTATGGTTACAAAGCCTTGTTCTGCCTCACCTTTACTTGATTCCTTTCACTGGGGATTCACCTCTGTCATCAAGAGACAGTCTCCTTGGCTAATAGCAACTCAGTTTGTCACCATAAGAATACAAAGATTAAATGCCTTGTGAATAGAGTACACATTTTTTTTTATCAGCTTCAGAAGTGTCTTTTCAAGAAGGAAGACTTGGTCAACAAAGAGAGAAGTGTTCCCAGTTTAAACCAACTTTCTAAAAAAAAACATTGGCTTTCTATTGTACTTGAAGTGCTTTATCATCAATGATTACCTAGCAGTTGCTACAAGTCTTTAAACCCATAGTCCTGATGTTGACTAAGTGCTTCAAAAAGAATTTCTGAAGACACTTAGGGTAAAGGGGTCAAGAAGAAGATATTATCAGGATATTATTTAAAATACTAAATTTAGGATGAATTGCTGTAGACATCTTCTCAAAGAGTGTTAAGGAGGTAGGAAATTAACATGAGAAACAAAGCAGGACTCAAAATGTATACATAATCTATTTTATAAAACAATTTAAAATGTATAAAGACGAAAGGAAGTACATGAAAACATAAAGGGTCGTTATTTCAGGGGTGAGATTATGGGTGATTTGCCACAATAAGCATATATTACTTAAACAATTAGGAGAGAAACAATAAGCTTTATATAATAATTATTTTAAACAACAGCTACAACTTGGCAATCGTGAAAAGGACTCACTGTGAATCTGGGACACTTTCAGAGGAGGCTGGCAAATGATATCAGGAGCTGTGAAAACACTGATGATTTTTCACCTGGCGAAAAAAAAAGAGTAATGAAACATGAAGGCTGGTTCCAACCATTTGAAAGACTGTCAGGTAGAGGAGTATCAAGACTTATTTTCCAAAGACTAGAAGTTCTATGGAGTCAGCACTTGTCTTAATTTAAGAAAGACATTTCTAACAATAAGGGAACAAACTGATATTCAAGAAGAAGTTGGATGGATATCAGACAGTTATAAAAATGATGCTGAGTGAAGACTAAGAATATGGGGTTTTTAAGGTCCTTTCAACCCTTGGATTCAATTACTTTAAACATTGCTAACATATTTGCCCAAGACTCTAGAGGTCATAAGTCTTGGTTTTTCTTTTCCTCTCCATTCTTCCCCCTTCCCCACTCTCACTTTCCTCCCATAGTGACTGAAAATGCTGAGTCCAGCATTTTCCAAGGAGTCACTGGGGCAAATTGCCCTTGAGCACAATGCTAAAGGAGCGGTCAATTCCTCATGATAACACGCCTAATATAAGTAGAATAGAAATTACAGAATATAGTGACTCGTCTAAGTCACAATGACACAATGTGTCAATTATGTACCATAAATAGTGAGGTGGGGTTTCCGTGGCTTGGGGTTTGCAGGGACTTGAGAAAAATAACAAAGAGTAAGATGGGATGGGATCAGATTTCTACAGCTCATCTGATCACAGATTTAAAAATGACCCATATTATCCAGTCTTTTCTCTATTTCATCAATTTCCATACCATTTTACTCAAAATCTGTGATCAGTTTCCCAGACATCTCAGTCTCCTTCCTAATTCAGGATGCCACTTCCGTGATCCTTAATGAGTGTGACCTCCTCACCTTTCTTTGGCTTTAGGTAGAAAGCAAATATTTTTGTAATACCATTCTTTTAGGGACCAGCCAAATAGTATCAGAAACTTTGTTCCAAACACCAATAGCCATTTATCTGCTAGTAAAAGTAACAGAATATAGATATCTAGAATTCTGGGTAATCTAGATATTTAGATTACTTACTCTACTCAAAGGCATGAATACCAGAGGAATGATTGAGCCCACTGGAAATGTTCCCTTGATAAATACTAAAAATGTGATTTTTTTTTACTTTCCTTCTGAAATATAAAGACATGTCATAGAAGGGAGAACTGTAATTCTTAATTCTCTATTTTCGGAGAAAGCCTCTAATTTCAAATCCATCATGTTAAACTTTCCACGGTCACTTCCTATGTTCTGATTTTTTATTTGGGAAATACTGTCCTGTACACGACAGTATTTATGAGACTGTAGACTTGTTCTCTACAGATAAAAGAATATAAATAACAAGAGGAACTGCACAAGGGCTATTGCAGGAGTTACAGAACTAATACACATACAGTCTTAGGCCAGCTTTCTGTACTCAGTGAGAAAGTGCTGTTATTATTATTGTCAATGGTATTGCTATTAACAGATGAAACTGATGTAATCTACATAGACTACATAGACTGCATTGTGCAGATTCCACTTCTATTTATTCAGAATCTATACGGTGCAGTATTGCAATCTATTTTTATTTAATCTCCTTGTAACTTTGAGTGAAGAACTTTGTCCCTCTCTATTCAGATAAGGGATAGGCTAAATAGCTGATGGATATTAAGGAGGGCACTTGTTGGGATGAGTACTGGGTGTCATATGTAAGTGATGAATCACTAAATTCTACTCCTGAAGCCAATACTACACCATATGTTAACTAACTAGAATTTAAATAAAAACTTGAAAAAAATAAACAAATTCATTAATAGGATTAAATGAATGGATGAATGAATGAATGAATGAATAAATAAATAAATAAATAAACAAAGGAGTAAGTATTGCTTGGATCACAAAGCTATTACTTCCTGGGGTAGACATATTAAACCCCTATCCAACATACTCAATTGGTACAGGACTCATGTGAGATTCAAAGTCATGTTTCTGCAGAGTTCTCCATCCTGCTGTGAAGGAGAATGCTGTGAAATATTAAGGAAAACAATACATCTTAATAGTGACAAGCCTCCAAAACCTCTGATTGTTTATGATGTCTTGGTCTTCACATGATGTACCTCATAATTAATTTTTATCAATAGAGGATCTTTCTTTGTTAACCATTAAAATCCTATGAATGAATTATATTTCAAATAATCCCATGAGTAAAAAAGGGGGGGAAAAAAAGCATTGATCACAATGGAAGTCCAAAAATGGAGACAGAAAATACTGGCCAAGAAAGAAGAAAGAACAGGTGTTTGCCCTTATCCCACACTCCTTCAGACTGGAATATGGGAGAGCAACACTCTTGTTTTTGTGGATATGCGCTAAAGAAAACAGAAAAATCCAGCCAACTTGTGCAGTGAGTCTCATGAATATGTAGAGAAGTGTTTACATGTCTTGAATTGAGAATGGAATTCTAGTCCCTTTAGACTGTGAGCCAAATTTTAGGAGGCCAATATAAGCCTGCTTGTATTGTCTAATCATTCTCTCTTCTGGGAACATTCTAATTTAGCTAAAACCAGGATTTGGACTTGGCCTAGCTATAAATTAAAAGAATACTACATGGCTATGCAGCTCTGCTCAAGAGTTTATTTGCTCTTACATTAAAAAATAACTCAAGTCACTCTCAATGGATTCATTAAAAACCTGATTTCTCCACTTTATAGCTATTTTGCCTGGCAGATGGGATCTGTTTTTTTCCTTATGCTGCATTTTTTGAACTAAGTATATATGGTGGGATAGCAGTATACTCTCCCGCCAACAAAAAAGCCACATGCATATTTCAATAAAATCACATTATTTGGCATCTACTGTCCACATATGTTCATTTGGCTATTGCTGGTCCAAGCCAATAATAGCCACAAGGGAAATGAGTGTTTGAAATTTAAACAAGGAGCTCTAAATTTTCTAAGAGAGAAGAGGCCTCCTGACAGGTAGATCAGTCTCTAATTCATTTTTAATGCTGTTGACAATTCCATAAATCATTGTTTCTCTCCCATTATGTGCCAGCTTCTGTGCTGTAGAAGTTTGAAAAGAAAACTTCTGTATGCTTTTGGGTGGGGGTGGAGGATTAGGTAAGACTCTTTGAATGATCTTTTAAGGATGAATAATTCACCATGCAGAGAATAAAGAGCATTCTGAGCAGCCAGAATGGTATGGGGGTATGGTGAGTTCAGAGGTAAAGCAATTCTTCATTGTGGCTCGAGGGCACGTGGTGGAATGGATGTAGAAACTTAAGTAGGAAGGGGATGGTATAGATGATGGATTTCTTGGTGCAAAGAGTCATTGTCAAAAGTTTTTAAATGAAGAATGTAAGCTCTATCCCTGTGAGTCCTGAGAAACAGAGTATTATGTACCTAAAAATGTGAAAAGAAAACCTGATGTCCTTGCCCCAGCAAAGAATGTCCATAACAAAAGCCTGATGTTAAGTGGACAAATAAGTAGGGACAAAAGTTAGCTGGAAATACTGTTGTAAGTGAAGAACCAAAGCATGCAATATCTTAGAATACCCAAAGATTTTTTTTTTATTCTGATTTTTAAGAATCTGGTTGGGAATTGGGACAGAACAAGGTGCAGCTGAAATTACTGTGAATGTTTTCAAAACCACCCGGAGATACCATTTATTTATTAATTTCTTATATACATCTTCCAAAAGAGTATACAAATGCATTTTTCATACAGCAAAATAATGGTGGTTGAAAATGTGACTAAATCCATGTGTCTGAATCAGCATCTGTAGTATGAACACACTCTTATTTGGATTCACCAAATTTCTATTACCGTCCAACATTTCCAGCTATAGATTTTCATCTTATATGGGAGTGTTTCAAAATTGCATGCATAATATAGTCCAGAGCTTGGCTCCCAGAATCAGGCAAACCTGAGCTCTGTCCCACTTAAGAGCCATAGGACCTGTATAAGTTATCTGATTCTTTTTGGTATTAACTTTCTCAACCGTTAAAAAGAAAACTCAGATACAGGCCCATATCTACCAAATAATTATTGTGACGATTAATTAAATTGTTTGAAAAATGCTTATTATAGTGTCTGGTATATATTAAGAACTTGATAAATGTCACTAGCTAATTATGTAATTATTATCATCACCCAAAGATAAACACAATCAGATGTTTGAGAAAAAAAAATCTGTTAAGACTACTTTATCTATACACTGAGCCAGTTGACTCACTGCATTTTGCTTGATTAAATAATGATAAAAAGGATAATAACACACACACAATACTTTAATGTCTAAGAAATATTCCCTCATGAATAAATAACTTGACACCAACCCTGTGAGTTAGGAAAGATAACATACTATTGTTTACAAAGAAAGGAAAAAAAAAGAAATCAGGATAAAATATCCAAGAGAAAAATACCTATAAATGCAAGACTAGACCAAGGAGATAAAGGAGAAAGGAAAAGTCTTTCAAAAAGATTAATTTGTCACAACAAATATTTCAAATAATCAGAGTGGAAAAGACATCACACCTTCCAGGGAACTGACAACTGACATTGTCAAATCAAATGAGGGGGGGCTTGAACCCACTAGCTGTGAGATCATGACCTGACCTGAAGTCAAGATCTGGACCCAACCCACTGAGCCACCCAGGCACCCAAAGATGCTTGTGACTCTTAACATACAGTATCACAAAAATATCATAAAGTGTTTATTTAAAAGAAGCATGATTTCTATATACCCAAGTTTGTTTTAAAAAGTACATTATTGAATAAAGTTTTAGGTTCTCTATTTTTAAAAATTATACATTTATAGACTGAAATACAGTCACTGTATTTACCTATTATTTAAATAATTGATCAGTAAACTATAATATAGACTTGGAGACAACAGTTCTCAAACTCTACAATGGTGTGCTGAAAATGTGGAGAAGGGTTCCACTGTTTAGTTGAATATGGTCAGTCATTTACCAAGTTCACATTTGATTGGATGTTCTTTAACATTTTGATCAATAACAGTTCTCTTTTAAAAAACTGATGTCCAAGAATTGTTGAGTCTGACAAAATGAATGTCCCCAAGTATCATAAAATATGTATTGATGGAATTTCTGAGAAAGGTGATTGTGCCTAATAGAATAGTTAATATATTTTTGGTGTCATATATTCCCATGTTTAAGATTTCTGTTTTATATACCTATAATAGAAGTTATAGTTTTCTAAATAGTTCTGATTCCAGCTCATGTAGTATGATTGAATATTTCACTAATCCATATATCATTTTGAGTACCATGATATTCACTTGTTCTGCTTCCTGATCAATGTTGATAAGCATTGCCTTAGAAGTATATGTATATATATAGGCGTATATATGTATATATATATACATATATGTGTATATATGTATATATATATGCATATATATGTATATTCTAAATTTCTTTGAATTCTTGAGTATCAGACAGTACACTTGGTTAATTAAATGTATATAGAATTGATGCATTGATATCTCTGGGTTGTTTTTTTTTTAATTTTTTTTAACGTTTATTTATTTTTGAGACAGAGAGAGACAGAGCATGAACGGGGGAGGGCAGAGAGAGAGGGAGACACAGACTCCGAAGCAGGATCCAGGCTCTGAGCTGTCAGCACAGAGCTCAACGCGGAGCTTGAACTCATGGACCACGAGACCATGACCTGAGCCAAAGTCAGATGCTTAACTGACTGAGCCACCCAGGCACCCCGATATCTCTGGGGTTTTTGATCCCAAGTGCTTTCACACTAATGGGGGAAAAACACATTAATGCAACTTTTCCTTATGGTTACAAGTGGTGTAGCAACCAAAAATACTTTTTAGAGGTTTCTTTGGCACTTATATGATAAACTTAAATGAAGAATTCATGTATATGTGGCTTAAATATAGGAATTGTGCTTATTATTCATTATAGAAAGTGATAGCAATGGCAAAATAAAATATTGTTAAAATATGTAGGCTAAACAGTCTTTCAAAATAAATTTGGATAATATATGGTAAAGAAGATATAAAAACCTTTAAAATTCATATTATTTTTCTTGGAACACCGTGAAATCACCAGGACCATGGACCTGTTATTGGCTTCCATTCCTTATATTTGTATCTAACTACTGCTTCCAGAATCAGTGTGAATATCCAAAAAAAGGGGGGCACTGTAAGTTTGAAAGTTCTATGGTATTACAGCTAGAATTCAAAGGGATTTCTGTAAAGCAAAGTTCACTGACCCTTCTAGCTAAAGGAATTTCTCACGTGTCTCAGAAAAGGTAACAACCAAAAAGCAAAACACGAAGGATATAGGACAAGAGAGTCTTGGTTCTGTGATGTATTATTCACTGTGGGACCGAATTCTCTGAGCCTCAGTTTCCTTGTCTATAAAACTTAAAGACTAGAGGGGCTTTAAGGTATTTTCCAATTTTGTGCTTCTGTGATTCCAAGTAATGCAAGATTCTATACTCTGTTTAAGTGTTGCCCCCTTGTTTTGCTTGGTTTTCTGACATGTAATATAGCTAGGTTATAATATCTCAAATTATGAATAGAAGGTTATTTTTGCCTGATCCTATGTGAACTGATTCGTATCACTATTTATTAATTTAAAATGTAAATATATATATATCAAAGTCATGTAGTACTGGAGGCTTTTGTTAGAAAGATGGTTTTTCTGAATGCCACACTGTACATTCATTTGTAATAATGTGGAATTTTAAAGAGTTTTAACCAAAACTGTCTTAAATATATAATTCAAAAGGAAATTCCCCACAACCTTTTACCAAAAACATAAATAGGCCTGTGTGTGTGTGTGTGTGTGTGTGTGTGCATGTAGAGCTGGGGCTAATTTATGTTAAGCACTTAATAAATGATATAAGGATCATTAGCAAATAATACTTAGATCATAATAACTGTAGTATTAGAATTTATACACTTCAATTATGATATGACGAGGACTTATGTAACCATTTAGTGATTCTCAAAAAGGAATTATATTCATTCCAGTATGGTACTAAACATTCTCTTTGGAATTTTTAAATCATTTAAATAATCCCCAGGGGTTATTCAAGATATGGTATGTAAAACTACTATAAAATGCCCAGATGTTAGTAAAACTTTGGTCTTTTATTTTCTAATACATATTCCTATAAAAGTTTTATAATATTTCATTTAAAAAGAATACAATTTATTTCACCTCTTCCTAATTGTCCTTAATGTTTAAAAGTGACTCAATTTCACATACTAATCAGATAAGCAAGAAAGGCAGAACTCTTCAAAAGAGCTTTATCAACATTTTACTTTGCATTTCCCAAGTTCCATTCGAGAAATACTGGCTCATAGCAAATCCATGAGAAGCTATAAAGTAATACAGGCCTTGCTCAGAATTCTCTCAGGCAATTACTAGAAACACCATAAAAATGTGTGATCATGGTATCAGATCATGGATGTTTCCGAGGGATCACTCAATTATGTATTTATTCCCATTTTTTTACCAAAGGTGTTCCTTGGGATACTAGTTTTTCAAAACGCCCCTGAAAAAAGGGACTCCTAGTTAAACAATTTGGAATTTTTTGCATACTATGCCTTCCTACTGAAAATTCACAAATCACAATTGAATATTAGAGTTCTTAATAAGTATGGCAGTGCAATCTGCTATTTATTTGTTTAGCACAGAATTTCCTCGTTGTTGGTGTTGTTTTTTACTGTAAGACCCAAGGAATTCTCTCTCTTCCCTCTTTTCTCCTTCCTAAATACTATGAATTTGCATTCCATGGGATACTCACTGGGAAATGCTGCATTAAGGCCCCAGGGCCTTGGGAGCCTCTATACCATAGCTGTGGTACTGGGGACTGTACCTGTTACTCAAATGGCATCAGGTAATTCTTCTGATATTAAAAGAAATAATCCTTAATGACTAGAGCAAAACAGCGTGAATGTACTTAATGACACTGACCTGGATACTGAAAAACGGCGATGGTAAATTTCATATCATGTGTATTTTGCAACAATTTAAAAAATAAATGAATAATCTTGTTTTAAGGCACTATTAAAGAGCAAGATATTTTTTAATGCTTGAGAGAATGACTTGCCTTGTAATAAAAGCAGATTCTTAAAAGAAAAACCACCTAAAAACCCTCCTCTATCACCAGGAAACACTGTCCTGGCCAAAAGAGAAGACGGTGGTGGATGGTGAACTATACGACAGTTGTCAGAATAAGGGAAATACTCTTTTTCTTCCTTGTGCTTCCACTCCCTAAATCCCCGTGGTGTTACAGTTGCACTAACAGATTTGAAAGGAGGCTTCCATTTTGCATGGCAAAAAATAATACAGTGTTCTAAAAATGTAAAATGGCATTTCACAAGTTTTTTAAAAAAATATTTCATTTCCTGTAGTGGCATTAAGAGTAAAATCTGCTGTGTGGATTTTTAAGGTTAGGTGGAATACATCTGACTTATCAAAGCATGTATTAATAAAGGAGAATTAACAAATTTGTGAGAAATAGACTTAGAGAAGGATTAGTGAACCATAAAAGGATTGATGAACTATAAAACTCATTGCAAAGCTAAGAATGTTGAAAAACATTGGTCTCTTTGGCTAATGTCACCTACTAGACTGTAAGTTTATGAAGGCAGGGACCACATCCATCTCGTTCACTACTGGTTTTTTCATGCCTCTAACAGTATCTAGTGTTGCAGACACTTAATAAATTATTTTGAGTGAGTTAGGAAGTTCAAGATAGAGTTAAAACACAGAAAGTTGCTTTTTAGGCAATGTTTAAAAACTGACACTAATGAAAGTACTTCTCAGTTAGTAAATGATTCAAAATATCACCAGTTGAGCATTTAGATAACTAATAAGTCACAACTTCATTATTTGTGTTAATCATTTGCTACTATATCCATCCAAATCCTACATATGGAATTTTATTCACAAACTAATACTCTACATTTCAAGAGACCAATATTGTCAACACTTAAGCACTTAATATTCAAATCTTTACATGAATCTTTTTGCCTAATGGGCTATTGAGAATTTGTCTCATGAAAGCTGGGCAATATCTTTATGTCCTTTTTAAGTCGAGGCATTATGATTAAACTTTCTCTACATTTTTAAGATATCCAGTGGAAGAATATTAATTAAAATGTTAATATTCATTATTTAAATTAATTAATATACTGGTGCACCTGGGTGGCTCAGTCCATTAAGTGTCTGACTCTTAGTTTTGGCTCAGGTCATGATCTCACGGTTTGTGGGTTCGAGCCCTGCGTTGGGCTCTGTGTTAATGGCATGGAGCCTGCTTGGGATTCGGTCTCCCTCTCTCTCTGCCCCTTCCCTTCTCTCTCTCTCTCTCAAAAATAAATAAACATTAAATTAATTAATATTCTTTGAAATTTGAGCTATTTGCACACAAACATTAAAGTGAAGAATGATGAACTGGTGTTTCATACACTCCTGACAGAAGATTTAGAGATGGAAGAGTATGAATTTGTAAGAATATAAAGAAGAGGTATCTACTGCTTTGAAATATATTTCCTGAACCTTAACTATTGGATTTTATGTCTTTTATTTAGAACAAATAAAATATAAGCAGGAAAAATAGAACATAGTATCACATGATTAGCTAAAACGGTCAAAACTTTGGAATCACTTTGAAATGTATTTTAAAAGCTCAGCTACTTTGACTTTTTTTCTATTATAGAAACATGAAAAGTTATTTCAACTGAATTGCATACATAACTCCTCGAGTGTAGACAGTTGCTATTATTTGTTCACTTCATCAAAATGCTTTTTTAAATTCTTGCTACATCTGTATTACCAGGTCCTGGAGAAACCAAGGTGAAAGAGGCCCAGGAGAAGCCAAACCTTCTTTGCTATTTCTAACAAAGGAAATGCCATTCTTGCCACTAACTCTTGGAATGATTTCCAAGTTCTCTAAAAATAATTTAACCTGTGTCAAATAGCTGTCTCATCTGGAAAACTCAATAAATGAGTGTAGAAGTTAGAAAAAGCAGGGGGAAAGTTAGGTGTTAAACTGAAATGGTATATCCCAGGCATGTTAGATTGAAAGTCCAAATTAGCCAGCACACTTCCATACATCTGCTCACTTTTCTTTAAACTTGAGCTATATTATTGTAGAAAAGCATAATAATCCCCACTCTGATCTTGTATTTCAAGTGAAAGAGCCTGAACTATCTCAGCATAGGCACTTTTGTAAACGGGTATAATGGGTAGATGAGTTTCTTTCTGGGGTCAGAATTTCTAAATTCCAAGGGCAGATTCTATACGGAGGAGAAATAAGAGTAATATAAATTATTTCTTCCTCATGACAATGATTCTAATTCAGTGTTGGACTTTAGTGTGAGGAGGACATGCCTACTAAATCATGCTTCATTTTATCTTGTTAAGTTTATTTTGAGAGGGGGGAGGGGCAGAGAGACAAGGAGAGCGAGAACCCCACGCAGGCTCCACGCAGTCAGCATAGGCCTGATGCAGGACTGAAACCCACAAACCATGGGATCATGACCTGAGCTGAAACCAAGAGTCAAACACTTAACCAACTGAGCCACGCGGGTGTCCCAATCATGCTTCATTTTAAACAACAGTTGAACTCTTGGGGTGCCTGGGTGGCTCAGTCCGTTGAGCCTTCGACTTCAGCTCCGGTCACGATCTCACAGTTTGTGGGTTCGAGCCCCGCATCGGGCTCTGTGCTGACAACTCAGAGCCTGGAGCCTGTTTCAGATTCTGTGTCTCCCTCTCTCTCTGCCCCCGCCCCCACTCACACTCTGTCTCTCCCTCCTTCAAAAATAAATAAACATTAAACAATAGTTGAACTCCTTGTAATTTTGTGCAAGTTATTTCTTAGAAGCCAAATCACCCTTCACTGTACCAGAATAACTGTTTACATGTGGCAAGCTCAGTTAAATCCTTATAAATATAAAAAAATATACTTTATTTGTTCAAAAATGTAGGTCATTATATATTATTTTCTTAATTTGAAGCATTCTAAAATGGCAGTTATTAAAAAATGAATTTTTAAATTCTGTTGTATGAGTTTGCAAGAAAATTCTATTTTAGAGTTTTCTGGTTATTCAATTATTTACGATTATCATTCATTGTATATTGGTCCGTGAATGAAATGGTATTGCTTGAAATGATTTTCAGGTATCTGCCAGTGTTCTCAAGCAGAAGGACTGGACTATTTTTAGGAGGGATGACCTACCATATGACTATTAACTTTTGCAAGGTACCACCTAAATCAACATTATTCAACATGACTTAAGAAAGATGAAAATATTCCAGACTTTAAACATGTCTCTGTTTTCTTTTTTGATATGAAAGACAACCTACAATTTTTTTTTGTAAAGAAATGGGGCAACAGCCACTTGCATTATTTCCTGTTGACTGGTATAAGAAGGAAAGTGAAACTCAATTTGTTTAATGGGTCACGTGACTGTGCAAGTACAAGCACATGCTTTGACTTTGCCCACTCTCAAAATTTGTTTTAGAGCTTGGGGTGGAAAAGGAGGTGAAAGAAGATAATATATGGACCGCCCGACATTTGCCAAGAACTGTGCTTAGCATTTTACACACATGGTTTCACATTTATAAAAAGTTAAGCAGTACATAAGGAAACAAATTCAACCAAAAGAAGCCTTACTCCTTTTTACTCTGCCAAATCTAGAGTTTCTTGCCTGTCTTAATAGGAGATAACATCTCTAGTAAGGAAGAGAAATCTGGTTTCTTGCTTCTTTTCTCTGTAGTCACTGTTTTTTTAAGTCTTGAAATGAAGGGAATCCAGCGGTGGATGGCAGCCCAAAAGAGAATGTTGTTTTTATATATCTTATTCTCTTTGCAGGTCAGATAGGTATAGCCAAGAGACACTTAAAAAAAAAATGGTAAAGAAAATGAGCAAGTACTCAGAATGCTCATAGTTTTCAACTGAGTTGATAAAAAATAGTTTAAATGAAATTAAATATAAACATAAAACTTTAATTCCAAATACTGTAGTTTGAGGGAAAAAAAAGATAAGGTCATCATGACTCTATTAAGACTAAGCCAAATTTAAGAATAATCTCTTAAGGGGCGCCTGGGTGGCTCAGTCGGTTGGGCATACGACTTCAGCTCAGGTCATGATGTCGGTGTTCCCAAGTTCAAGCCCTGTGTCAGGCTCTGTGCTGATGGCTCAGAGCCTGGAGCCTGCTTCGGATTCTGTGTCTCCCTCTCTCTCTGCCCCTCCCCGCTCATGCTTTGTCTTTCTCACTCTCAAAAATAAATAAATGTTAAAAAAAATTAAAAAAAAAATCTCTTAAAGTGTTACTTATCAAGTCCTTGATAGCATTTAAAAACATTAAGTTTGGCCTATTATATGTATGCTATAGATTTGTTAAATGTGCTGAGATATAGGAAATGTAAGTAAACATCAGAAACCATACTGAATTGATAACACCAAATATTTTTAATAAATCCTTCAGTAAATTCTATCCTAAATCAGTTTTGATTCACAAGCTACTCTAGACATTATATTTAAGTCAAATATCTAGTCTGATTTTTTTTCTATTTTTATCCCAATCAAATAGAGATAACATGAGAAAAGCACTTCCAATCAAGAAAATTATTGTTTCTAATGTGAATTAACCAGTAGTTTGACATTTTAGATTTAGTAGTTCATAAACTACTTGAGAAGAAGAAATACAATCATATTTAACGTTAGATCTTTCTTGGGCTTATCAGAGGGTGTATGCTTACAAATAGTTAGCTGTGGAACCTACCTGGTTGATGAGCAATTTGGGTGAAGAATACCAATGTGGATTAAAAGCCTAATTCCCAGCAGGCCCTTCTCTATGGGAAATCTGTCTCCGAGGGCTGGCTAAGAACTTGCCTTGCTCACTGACTTTTTTCCTGTAGGCTGACCATTGATGGGGAGAACACCACTAAACATTTTGATGATTCATTATAAGTGTGCACATCATACTTTTACACTGATTTTTATGTGGCTACGTCTTAATAGTCTCCCACACCAAAAGTCATGTTTGAAATACAATACATTAACAATCTGAAGCAGACTGAACTGTGAAGCAGGATACTGAGAATAAATAGATGAAATTCTAGACATTTCTAAAGAGGATCCAGCTACTTAATAGCCACTGAGGTCTTCGGTGAATAGGTGTGAATATTTCAGTGCAGTCCAACCTGAACTGAGAAGCAGTTCTTCATTCCAAATTTAAATACCGCCTGTGCATATAAAAAAAAAAAAGAGTTTTATTTATTAGTCCAAAATGTTACTATGATTGGGATCTTGAAAAAACATTCTTTTTCTTGGGCATGTTCTTCAGCAAAAAGCAGTTGGGAAGGGTAGGTTAGAGAATGGAACTTGTCTTTGGAAGCCATAAAGTTGAAACGTCCTGTTTTTCACCTCACAACAGGCAAAGCCGGGCCGAAGATAGTTGTTGAGTAAGTACATTTCTCTGCCAAAGTTAAGATGATGAACCATGGGTGAACCCTGGCAACATTCTATTCACCCACTGAAAAGCTGCTAGTATATGGTTATTGAGGCTCGCCCAAATCATTTTCCTCACACGTTGGACCCATTCTCTTTGAGGGGCAAGTGCAGCTTCCAACATGAGAGTTACAGTGAGCTCTGTGGATACACTGACGCTTCAGAGCACAGTTCGATCCATACTGGCCTGACCTGCATTCTGTGAGGGAGAAAAATAAAAATAAGGGCAATTCAAATATGCTTTTTTATCACACAGTCTTTTTACTACTATTTCTTGGAAACGAATAGGATAATGATAGACTTGTAAAGAATTCTGGTTAACCATGTGGTATCTTTTTCCCATGCTAGAATGTTATATAATAAAAGTAAGGACTTTAATGGAAAACAGGAGGAAGCTGGGGGTGTCAAGGAAGTTAGTGACAAAACTGAAAAGAGGAGAAGGCAGGACAGCAGCTTACATTTTTAAAGTACCTTCTCAGAATTAGATTGTTCAATAGAGCTTACAACAGTGGCATTCTGAGGGACCCAGGGAAAATGGATTAGTTGTCTTGAGGTCAGAACAAGGCAACACTCGCTCAGAATACGCAATATATGAAATTTGTCTTTAGGTTGAAACACAATCATTTGAGCTTATGTTGTTGAAAATGAAATGCTTTTAAATTCAACTCTTTCATCTCTTAAAATATATCAAAAGGGCCATAGATCTCCTGTATACCTAACTCTGTGAAATCCTGCTATATGTACTAAAGGGATATAACTATGTTTAAATTGAATTGGGTTGTGATTACGACTGGTGGAAGAATAAAAGGAAGGGATAAAAAGAGTTAACGTTTTATTAAAATAACTAAAGATGGACTAAAAGGGGTCCTTCAAATATCACACCCCAGTCTGGGTGTTTGGTATTAGTCCAGAAGAGAATTAGTAGAGAATTAACAGGTTCTGTCTCTGAAGGATTGTGAGGTTAGGGAGAAAGTCCAGCCCAGTCCAGCCCATGGAAACAGAAAATCGATTCATACTTTCTAGTCACACTGGAAAGACTAGGAATTAAATAAATTTACCAATATTTAAGGATCAGAGAAATTTAACTTGTAGTAATAACAGTCACCTCGCTCTGTGCAGTTTACAAAATGGGTTCCTAATACATTATTTCATTTGGTTCTAACAAACACTTGTGAGGTAGGCAAGGCAGTGACGTAAGCCTTCTCATTCTGGAAAGAGATAAACGAAGGTTCGCTGTGGCTTAAGAAATCTTCGTACATGTTATATCCCAGGTGAATGGCGGAGCTGGATTTCTAAGTTCTTGCCTGTCGCTCTTTGGTCATTCTCCAATATTGTGTAGAAGGACAAAGTATCAAGCATACATATAGAAGAAAGACCAAATAAGAAGTTAGAACACTGGAAAGTGGAAAATTCAGAAAAAAAATAACATATACATATATATAATAAAAATATAAAACATAGATAATAAAAATATATAACATACATAATAAAAATATGTAACATATATATAATTGTGTGTGGATAGATAGATGATAGATGATAGACAGATGACAGATAAATAGATACTAGAGCAAGTCTTGAGTCTGTAGGCAAAATTTTGTTAAACATTTCTTTAGGGCCTCAAAATTCTCTTTGCTGGGTTGGAGATTCAACCTAAATTTACCACGAGCAGTTGGATTTTTTTTTCTCTCGGACAATGAAGATGGCTTAAGAGGTGCTTTAGAGCTCTTGCCTTCAGTAATTAACTACTTAGATTTTAAATATGGTATAAATGGAGACTGAGAAATCAATTTTGTAATTAATCGCTTTGATAGAGTAATTCAACTCTTTCCTAAAGGAAGGTACAACAGGTAGGTAAAGGAGTTTTGGAGGTGATGTAAATGCTGCTTTGAAATGAATCTCTTCTTTAAAACTCCAAACTTTATGAAGTTAAAAAAGAATTCTGTCATTTCAAATTCAAACTAACGCATTCACCTCTGCCCAGTGTGTGGGAGGAAGTTTGGTGGTAAGACCTAAGTGTTCTTGTTTGTAAAGGAGTTATGAATCAGGATCTCTCCTGAGCAGTTCAGAATCTGATTTTAATTTATAAAAATACCACATTTTCATGTTAATAACGATGTGTATTTAAGACATCTGTTTGAATGTCTGCAAATGTTAATTTACCAAGAGGGTGGGGAAATAATCCAATAAAAAGCTGCTACATTCTTTTATGAATTAACATTATGGCTGTTTAATGGGTCTTTTACCAGAGTTCAAATTAAAATGAGGTCTTTTATCTTTATAGTGCCTGCATAGACACAGCTGCTCACAGTTAATATCACAGATGAACTGTGCCTAATTGAAAATAAAAATGCAAATAAAAGACCCTGTAGTACATCTGTGTAGGCTGTGGGTATCCCAAAGAGCTCGTGACAAGAGGGGCCTTGAAGTGCCCACTGAAAATGGACACATTAGTACACATGATCCACTGTCACGTGGTAATTACTTGTGGATGAAAGAGCCTATGTGATACAGGAATTTTGTCCATGGAAAGTCCATGGAGTGAGGCTTTAATTTCCAGCCTGTCCACCAGCTCTCTTGGTTTAGTGGCTAGCATTAAGCCACTTCTGAGTGCTGTCCCATAGAACTTTCTGCAAAGACAAAAATGTTCTATACTGCGTTATCAAATGCCGTAGCCACTTGAGCACTTGACATGTGATGTGCGACTGAGGTGAATTTTAAATCAAACCAAATTTAAATTAAATAGCCACCTATGGTTAATGGACAAGGCATGTTAGACATGCCTCTCTAACATATCTCTGCGGATAGAGAACCAAAAGCAATTCCTATGATTGCAAAGGCACCTAGCATAAATTAAAATGTCTGGCACATAGTATGCATTCAATAAACACTAGTGGTTTTTCTCGATATTTAGATCAAACCACAAATGCTACAAGCATTCTGCCTTTCCTGAGCATTTCATTGGTGACATGCATGCTGTGGCTTCACCAAGATGTTATGTAAATGTTTATTCTGACATATTTAGTTTAGATATGACAAGGTTCCAGGACTTTTGTCTACCATGACCCCGCGAAGAATGCAGAGAAGAGAAGCCAGAATTCCTTCAACAAAAATTTGCTACAGACTATCATGTGCCGGATGGACAAATAGACAGTGGCTCAATTCACAAGCCTGCAGTGCAGCAGAACACAAGGATTAGACATTTATTTATTTATTTATTTTTTTTTATTTATTTTTTTTTTTTTAATTTTTGGGACAGAGAGAGACAGAGCATGAACGGGGGAGGGGCAGAGAGAGAGGGAGACACAGAATCGGAAACAGGCTCCAGGCTCCGAGTCATCAGCCCAGAGCCATCAGCCCAGAGCCTGATGTGGGGCTCGAACTCACGGACCGCGAGATCGTGACCTGGCTGAAGTCGGACGCTTAACCGACTGCGCCACCCAGGCGCCCCAAGGATTAGACATTTAAATGAAGCAGCTTTGCAAGAAAGCAATGCCAGTATCAACAAGTGCCTGAGTTGGAAGAACCCATAAGGTTCCAAGTCAGTATTCATAACCCCTTTACCTTGGTCTCAAAGTCTATAGAAAGGGAAGAAAAAAGTAGAGGAAAGGATATAACACTCTTGATGAGCTACTGGAGGTTCCTTATTCTGGCCTGTATACAGATACTCACACATACAGTATTGACCACTAATAGTATTACCCAAAGTCTGAAAACAGTCTGCCTGGGTTCAAATCTTGGTTCTGCCACTTACTACCTTTCTGTGCTTCCATTTCTTCATCTGTCAAATAGGAATAACCATAGCAACAACCGCATAGAGTGGTGGTAAGAATTAAATGAATGCATGCAAAGTGTTTAAGATGGGGCAAGGCATTCCAAAAAGTAGCTTCCCCCCCCCACTATTTCTTAGAAGCAAAGTGGAGTGGGGGAGATGACGCTGTGTAAGAAGTACTCTCCTATAGCCTGTTACTATGGTTTTCTCAGCATTACTGAAATTCCAAGTTACAGAATCATAGATTAGTGCTGGAAATGATCTTAGCAATATGTAGCCTCAACCCTTCTTTCTGGCAAGGAGGAAAGTAAATTCTGAGATTAAATGCTCTACTTTGGATCATAATTTGTGGCAGGGTCAGTCCTTCAGGGCTATAGTGAAATATATAAAATCTTTTCATCTAGTAAACATCCATCAAGTTAAATAGCAAGTGATGTATCAAGGATCCATTCAATCTGCTTTCTCCTCTTCTGAAGACACTCCCTGAAGATTTAGGATTTTACATTCCAGGTCATTCTTGTGAGTGGAATGGAAAATAAAGGATACATCTCAATTTACAATGAGTAGGTGGGAACTCGGTTCTCAAGAATACTATTTGGAATCGTACCTTAATTGCCTTAATTTTAGTTACTTCTCTGAATAACTTTTGTGATGAGGGTATTTAACTGGATTACTCTGAGGTACTTGCAATGTGCCCTGTCTCAGCTGTGGTGCTGGATTTGGGTGCCTGTGATGCAACAGCTATATACCCTGGGTAATTGTACTAAGGCAAGGTGACAAGCAGTGGTGGGGCAATGTTCTCTAATTTAGTAATGTTTTTAGTATGAAAACGTCTGTATATCTCCATGTGAACCATGAATCAGAGGGACATCATGAGGTGCTTCGGTTCATACCAGCATCACATGTGGCTCCAGTTTTCTCAGGTGGATAGAAGTATTTTCCAGTTACTGAGTGGCAGGACCTTTCTCATTCACAGTCACAAAGTTGATGGCAATTGTCTCCAAACATTCCAGGTGAACACTCTACCAAGGAATACTGAAAAATTAACCCTCTGAGCTTTCACTGATGCACTTAAATTGAGATTAAAATACAATTTCCTCGGGGTGCCTGGGTGGCTCGGTTGGTTAAGCATCCGACTTTAGCTTAGGTCATGATCTCATGGTCCCTGAGTTTGAGCCCCATGTCGAACTCTGTGCTGACAGCTCGGAGCCGGGAGCCTGCTTCAGATTTTGTGTCTCCCTCTCTCTCGGTGCCCCTCCCTTGCTCGCACTCTCTGACTCTCTCTCTCTCTCTCTCAAAAATAAATACATATTAAAAAATTTAAAAAAATACAATTTCCTCAAGATTAAGTCCCAACTAACAAAATGGGATGGTAAACTGATATTTGTTGGTCAGAAGAAGGGAGGGAAGTTTTGGAATTTTCAGAAAGAGGCTGCATTGTATACACGATTTCACATTCAGGTCTCAAAATCTATATATTTCGACAATGGTTTATATCTGTCAGAATGTGGGTAAGCTTTTTGAAGATAGGAATTTAAGGAAAGAGACTGAGTCCACTAACTAAGGGCATTTTAATACTTTTCCTTAAAAAGCTATTTATTGTGTATCTCCTCAGAAGACTGTTAGCTCTATGTTTTCCACTATATTCCCACATTTTAATGCAGAATCAGGCACATAACAAGAGCACATTATTGAATCACTAAATAATAAATGAATAAAGGATGGACAAGAAATACTATATATAAGGCTCTAGTGACAAATGAGGATATGGTATGAGACTAATATATAAATCTTTTTAAGAGGCAATAATTTTGGTTCACATAAAGTCAAATTATTATATTATATATTATAGTATTATTATCATGGTTGTTGTAATGATATGCACAAGACTGTACATAATAGAGAGTAAGACTTAGAGTTGTTTACTAAGAACTATGTAGTTTGGTATTGTTTAGAAGTAGGCTGATCAGAGTCTTTTAGGACTTTATAATACTTTGTTTCAAACTGAGTAGCCCAAATTCCCACCTCCGTCTATTCATCCACGTTCATGGCTGCCACTACTTTCTTGTGATAAAAGCCCAATTCACATCTTTCAATATTTTTTCATAAAACCCTTATATTTATTTCAATTCCATTGAACCCAACATAGTCTTTTAAAAACATTTAATGAAATATTTTTCATTCAGAGGGAGATCATTTGTCCACTAAAAGCTAACAGCTTTTGGGGCGCCTGGGTGGCTCAGTTGGTTAAGTGTCCAACTTCAGCTCAAGTCATGATCTCACAGTCCGTGAATTCGAGCCCCGCGTCAGGCTCTGTGCTGATAGCTCGGAGCCTGGAGCCTGCTTCAGATTCTGTGTCTCCCTCTCTCTCTGCCCCTCCCCTGCTCATGCTCTGCCTCTCTCTGTCTCAAAAATAAATAAAAATATCAAAAAAAAAGTTAACAGCGTTGGTGATGTTTTGAGATATTAAACAATTTCATTTATAGGAGGCAAAACATTTTGATCAACCAGAAGCAAAATCAGAAAGAACAACTATATTGGCGTAGAATGAATTCTTGTCTCTTTAATGTCCAAGTCAGAAGTTTAGATGATTATTCCATGTTTTCAATTGGAGTTTGTATTTTGGCCCTCAGTTGGAAAGATCTCATGGTCACACAGAATTCCCATATGTCTAAAAATGCTCTGGCTATACCTTTTTCACACTGGCTGCCATGGAAACCTGCTGGGCAAATGCACTGTCCATTCACTGCATCACAACTGGCTCCATTTTTGCAGTCACAGATGTGAGCACAATCCAAACCATAAAATCCAGGAAGGCACGCTAGAAAATAGAAGTGTCAAAAAGCTATGTTGTCTTTAAGAATAAGTAATAAATGACATGCTCTAGGTCATTTTTTCCCCCAAGACTAAGGAAGGAGATGACAGCAAAGAATTAGAAAACAAGAAAAAATTATATGGAGATGAATATCGACAATAGTTTAGTCATATAGATAAATGAATATATAAAATGCCATTCTCTATAAGTCATCTAGAAAAATCCATACTAAAATGTAAAATATCTTCAAATAGGTAAAATTTATTTGCTATGATGAGCTATAGTCTTACAAAGATGTCACCAAAACCCTCTAATACCCTAAACACCTAAAACTATGTTTTCAAACTTCAGATTCAAGCTAAATTTAGCAAGAATGGTTTTTCAATCAAATTGTTTAAGTAAATAAGGGTATCTATGGAAAGTGATTCACATGGTTTTTTTTTTAAAGTTTATTTCATGTATTTTGAGAGGGTGGGGAGGGGAAAAAAGAGAGGGAGAGAGAGAATCCTCCCATGCTGACAGTGCAGAGCCTTACGTGGGTCTAGATCCCACAAACTGTGAGATCATGACTTGAGCTGAAATCAAGATTCAGATGCTTAACTGACTGAGCCACCCAGGCACCCCGCATATAGCTCTTAATGGTTGAAGTCCTGGGAATGTATGATAAAGGTGGGTATGAGGAAATCAGGGGAAGAAAAGAAGGAGAAAGGGAATAAAAGAGAGAGAATATATATATATATATATATATATATATATATCATATATAGTAGGTTAACATCTTAAGAAGAAGTTTTAAAGTCAGTGAAATATAATATTTGGAAATTTTCCTTAGATGACCCATAAAGTACAATATAGAACTGTCTTTTAGGAAGTCCAGTATAACCTGTTTCTCTTCCATGGTTGGAGATGGTTAATATTTTTGTGGCTGAATATCAAGAAGTAGTACTTGGTTTACATTTAGAGACCATGTAATCCAAGCAAATGCATTTCTTTAAATGCTAAAATTGTCATCTGTCCTGAGAGATGACCTGAGAGGTGTGTGAGAGCTAAGCTTGACTGCAAAAAATAGATTCTCATTTCCTATCTTGAGCTTTCTTTAAGGCTGTGCTTACCATTCATCAATGGGAAGGGGATGAAATTTACTCACCCTTCAATTACCCATATTCTCTCCCCCCTCTCTCCCTCCCTTCCTTTTTCTAGCTCTCTCTCCTCTCTTTTTCTCTGTGTCCCCCACCCCCCTTCTAGAGTTGGATTTGGCTACGTTCCATGTGTATGACACTTGTCAAGCACGCATGGACAGATTCAACATTAGGAAAAACTCATAATCAGGGAGAAGAAAAAGAAGGTAAAACCAAAAGGAGATAAGGAAATTTTATACAATATATACCCTTCTATTGTCTGATCTCATAAATCTTCAAAAATAAGTAAAAAGGAAGATCCAATGCAATGTTTCTTCTGTTTGTGCTTGTACAATTGCTACTGAAAACACATAGAAAAAAAATCAACTATACTTTATCTCTTTTATTTTAATTATATATAAAATTGAATTCATGAAGATTGCTTTGCTCAACTTATTCATTTCTTTCAATAATACTATTATTCTTCCAGGCTCCCTGGCTCAGAACTTACAGCCATCTTTGATTCCTTCATTTTCCTCATCTTCATGTCCAAATCAATTGCCTAAAACAGTCAATTATTCTTCCAAAATAATCTTTTGCTCATTCATTTCCATTTTTATCCCAGTCTATATTTTAAAAATTCTAGACCATAATTATAGCTTCCCGCATAGACAATACTCATGACTCTCCTTCCCGATGATCAACAATGTACCCACTTTACAGATTTGTTTCACCAGAGTGATGTCTCCTGTCTGCTCAAAATCTTCCTTGATAAGCAACTACACAGAAGATGAAATTTATGGGCTTTGAATAAATATATTTTACTCTCTTGTATCTGTTACTCCGATCTTGAAAACAAAACAAACAAAAACTACAAGATGTTTGATTCAATACTTACTGACCTAAGAAACCTCAGAGTAGTTGGCGAGAATTCTAAACTTCAGAAAGCTTAATAAGATTTGTTCCTGGGAAATATGTTTGCCAGAGCCTAAAAACAAGTTGAAAGACATGGGAACAATTTTGTACATTAATATTAGTTAAGAGGCTCAAAAAATTATCTACCTCTAAATAATTAATATTTATCAAGTTTTGCCATGCCACATGCCTCAGTGCTAAATACTTGTATCTTCTTATTTAGTCCTCATTATAATCTTTAAGGGAAGGTGTTATTGTTTTCCCCATTCTACATATGTTGAAACTGAAACTTACAGAGTTAATAGTTTATACATCTTTTATATGACAGAGTTAGGCCATTTACAGCTAACTCGAAAGACTAAGCTCTCACATCTTAATTTGTTAACTTTGTTGTCCATCAGGGATCTCTGATGTCTAAAGCAAATTATTGTATAATTCTTCCTTTTCCTATTTAGATGAAAATATTGAGTCCAAATGAAGAAGTGATACAAATATGTTTCAGGAGAACTTGAAAACAGACATTTCTGAGTTAAGCCTAGGTTAACATGAAATAAATGGCTTACTTGTCTATATTTTGCCTAAAGGCAGAGGAAGAACAACTTTGTTCAAAAAGTATGGCAGCTGACTCCTCTGTTTGTGTCTACTCCAGATGCTCCTGGAACCATGGAATCATTGTTGAACAAGAGTTATAAAAAGAATGAACAAGTTCAATTACTTCATCATGGCAACATCTAGATGCAACATCTAGAACTTAAATTAGAGCTATGAAATCCATTGTAAGAAACTAAATCATTAACAGTTTACCTAATTTGATATAATGTGAATGTATTACTTTAATGATTTAAAGCAGTTTAATTTTTTTTTTTATGTGTATTTATTGTTGAGAAAGAGAGAGAGACAGGGCGCAAGCAGGGGAGGAGCAGAGAGAGAGGGAGAACACAGAATCTGAAGCAGGCTCCAGGCTCTGATTGTCAGCACAGAGCCCCATGCGGGGCTCAAACAAACTGGGAGATCATGACCTGAGTCGAAGTCAGATGCTCAAACAACTGAGCCACCCAGGTGCCCCAAAGCAGTTTTTAAAGCTTAAAACTTGTCAACACTATGAAATGCCCACTTGTTATCTCTGTTTACCATGTTCACAGTTCCTTCTGTGGGAACCTTAAAGGCACTCACAGCTTTTAGAAAACCGACTGCAGACTCCATTGTTCTGACATGAGCAATTAAAATGGCAGCCTGAGCCATAATAACCAGGAACATTCTGAAAAAGAAACCACCCAAGCATTAGTTCTAGTTAAGGCAACTGAATTTGTAGTAATGAGTTCAAAAACAGAAACAAACTGAAGAATCGATAAAAAAATAAGAGCAAATCATTAGCTAACCTAATCAAGACAAAAACAGAAACACACCCAATTTTTTTTTTTTTTTTAATGTGGACTAACCATAAAAAAGCTGGACCACTATCTTACAAAAAGCATGATACAAATAAGTATAAAAACCTAAAGGAAATGGAAAACTTATAGACAACTTACCAAAATTCCCCTAATTTGAGGCTGAAAACCTAGATAGACTAATTATAATACAAAAACAATAAAGCAAATAGTAAAATAGTTTCTGATTTAGAACAACAGCAACAAAAATCCCACCAGTCTTAGGTTTCACATGGAATTCTATAAGCCTTTGCGGATGAGATTATCACCTTACTATATACACTATTTCAGAGCATTGAAAAGGAAGAGTAATTTCAAATACGTTTTATTGAGTATAACATCAATTCCAAAACCTGACAAAATGCATATAAAACTACAGCTTAATTTTACCTATGAATATTGATGCCAAATTCATAAAAAATGTAAGTACACAGAAACCAACAGCATATTATAAAGCAATATATCATGATCAAGTAGTATTTATTCCAAAAATGTAAGGTCATTCAACATTAGAAAATTCATTAATACATGCATCATATTTATCAGTCAAAAGAGAAAAATCATATTATTAATTCCATAGATGCAGAAAATATATTCAAAAAATAAATTCACTAAAAAATTCAGTAAAATCATTGAATAAATCAGAAAATTAATAGCTATCTTAATATGGATATTAAAACCCAACATTTCACTTGATGGGAAACAAAAATATTGAACAAATAGATAGAGCATGTTTGTTTTTGGATAAAATGAGTTAACATCATAAATATGTGAATTTTTCCTAACAGTAAATGCAGAGGACAAAAACAGCAACAAACAAACAAAAACACCTGTATTTTGTTTTTGTTTTTTTGTTTTTTTTTCATTTTTGCATCTAGACAATTTATTTATAAAGTTTAATTAGTGGGACACATACACAAAAATGTATCAGGAAATCCCTGAAAATAACAGCAATGAATGGTGGCTTGCCCTATCAGTATCAAATATATATAATAAAGACTCATAATAAAACAGTATTTCATTTCATTTGCACATAAATAAACAAACCAATAAAATAGAGCATCCAGAACTATATCTAACCGCATATAAATGTTTAGTATTTGATGAAGGCTGCATCTCAAAGCAGTGGGTAAGATAGACTTGTAAAAGTTGCAATATAATAACTGAAAAGCTATATAAAGGGAAAATAGATATATTCCTTACACCATCCACCAGGAAAAATACTTAAAATTGATCAGAGAATTAAGTGTCAAAAATGACATGCTACAAGTATGAAAAGAAAACATGAATGAATTCTCCTAAAACTTGAAAATGGGAAATAAATTCCTAATTATGACCGAAACTAAAAAAAAAAATAAAAATAGAGGGAAAAAAAGATCTATCTTATTACAAACAACAAGAAACTTTGAATCATGCAGAATCTATAATCCAAAGATGCTCCTAATAAACCATATCCCCTGGGATTTGCACTCTTGTACTGACCATCCCACATGGAATCTGCATTAATCCTATGACTTGCCTTATCCAATAGGATGTGGTAGAAGTGATGTTATATCACTCCCAAGCCTTAGGAAGACCTGATAACCTCTGCTTTGGGAAATCAGCAGTCACCTAAGAAACCCAATTATCCTGTTGGAGAAAAGGGCCATACAAAGGTGGGTGGAACTTTATGATGGGCCTAGTGCCCTTATTAGATGAGACACAAGAGAGCTTTCACACTCTTTCTCTGTCTGCCATAAAAGGATAAAATAATAGAAAAGTTACCTGCAAATCAGAAAATAGGGCTTCTTCCAGGAACCAAATTGGCTGGCACCTTAATGTTAGATTTCCCAGATGCCAGAACTGAAAAAAAAAAAGAATTTTAAGTCACCTCATTTATAATATTCTGTTAGCAGTCCAAGTTGACTAAGACAAGGAGAACGAATCCATGTGGAGGAACACTGAGGTCGCAGATGTGTAAATGAAGAGGTTACCTTCTCTATTCCCACCCAGTGGAGTGTCCAGAGAGCTCCAGGCCCAGTTATTATCTGCAACAAGAGTCACTCAGATGAACCCAGTTAATCATCAGAATCACAAGAGAGAATAATAAATTGTTTTAAGTCTCTAAGCTTTGGGATGGTTTCTTATATATTGATAGATGACCAGTCTGGTGGCAAATGCACTACAGGCAAAGTAAAAAGACAAAAGACAAACTTTCCCAAATTAAGGTGAATGATTCACAACAAAGAGTTAATCTATCTATCTATCTATCTATCTAAACATACATACACACACATACACACATATAGAATTTCTAACATTAAAGAAGAAAAAACAACCTTATAGAAAAATGAGCTAGAGTTATGAATAATTTATAAGAAAAAATGCAAAAAGTCCTGATCCATTAGGGAAGATAACAAAAAATTTCATAATAATAAAATGTAAATTAACACTCTATTGAGAGGTGCTCTGGTGGCTCAGTCAGTTAAATGTCCAGCTTTTGATTTTGTCTCAGGTCATGATCTCAGGTTCGTGAGTCTGAGTGTCACATCAGGTTCCACACTGTCAGCGTGTATTGGGATTCTCTCTCTCTCCTTCTCTCTCTGCCCCTCTCCTGCTCTCGCACTCTCTCAAAATAAATAAACTTTAAAAATAAATAAATAAAACTCGATTGATATAACATTTCTCACCAAAATTTGTAACATATTCTTTTGATAAGGCTGTGAAGAAACAGACATTCTATATATTGCTTGTGAGCAAGCAAAATGGTACAACACCACATGGAGAATTTTATATGTTGCAAAATTATATTTGTTTTTACCCAATGACTCAGCAACTCTTGCATATGTTTGAAATGTTTCATATTAACAGTTTAAATGATAGAATCAAAAGTTAAAATATTCTATATTCAACTTGGGGTTAAAAAAAAACTAATATGGGGGCACCTGGGTGGCTCAGTCTGTTAGGCATCCGACTTCGGCTCAGGTCATGATCTCACAGCTGGTGAGTTCGAGCCCTGCATCAGGCTCTGTGCTGACAGCTCGGAGCTGGAGCCTGCTTCGGATTCTATGCCTCCTTCTCTCTCTGCCCCTCCCCAACTTGTGCTCTGTCTCTATCAAAAATAAATAAATGCAAAAAAAAGTTTAAAAAAACTAATATGAAAATGATGATACTCTTTTTAAAGTACTGCTGTGATTCTGATTTAGTAATTCCAAATATCAGAAAATTGATGAGCTGTGTTTTCCATGAATTAGGGAAAATATTCATCTTAAAAAAAACCTTCCTGAAAAACAATCTTCAATTTAGACTTAGAAAGGCTGTCATTTCAAGTGACTTTGCCCTCACTTTCAGATGGGAAAACCAAATTGTGAAGACTGTGATATTCCCAGAGACACAGAGCATTGTATCAGCAGTGCAGGAGTTAGCATAGGGAACTATTCATTCTCACTGCTGCCAAATTTCATGACAGTCAAATTAGTGGTAAAGGATGGTAGGTAATTATACCCATTGTGATCATAATATGTTGGGGCCACAGATCTAAAGAGTCATAGCTCCCATAGGTGAAACCATTTAGGTAAAAGTTCACTGTGTACTCCAAGTTTAGGTCACCACACAGTGTTCCCACCTACACTCAGCCTTACCGTCAGAGCCCGTTCTCTCTATTCTGCCAAAAGAAAACATCATCTCCTACAACACCGTGCTCTAAATAGGGAGCATGCTCTCCAATGTTGCACCAAATAATCAATTGTGATTCAGAAAGAAAACACCAGAGGGGCGCCTGGGTGGCGCAGTCGGTTAAGCGTCCGACTTCAGCCAGGTCACGATCTCGCGGTCCGTGAGTTCGAGCCCCGCGTCAGGCTCTGGGCTGATGGCTCGGAGCCTGGAGCCTGTTTCCGATTCTGTGTCTCCCTCTCTCTCTGCCCCTCCCCCGTTCATGCTCTGTCTCTCTCTGTCCCAAAAATAAATAAAAAACGTTGAAAAAAAAAAATTAAAAAAAAAAAAAAAAAAAAAGAAAACACCAGAACAACCATCAATGTTTATCTTTATTCATTCTTTATCAATTTAAACCTCTATATATCTTTTGTAACATACATGTTTGTTGAAAAGCACGTGCATGTCACTTAAAAATATATTCGTGGTGGTGCATGATTAATTTTTTCTTAATGAGTGACGGTGGGTGACCTCTGAGTCCTCCTCTTCACCCCTTGCATCTGGGGCCACTCTTAATGTGAACTGGCTCTGCCCAGGGCCCTGGGTCCTCCACCCTGCCAGCCTCAAGGCCTCAGTGGTGGTTGAGGTTCTTTAGTATCTTGCCAAGAAACTCAAGGGTCAACAAACCTGTCATCCACAAAGGCTTTAGGCTTAAACAGAATTGGAGGGGGAGTGGGGTTTAGGTCTCATAAGAGCTCTTTCACATTAATTTATATTATTTCAATTACTTAGGGGTTTTAAGGATTTTCATGTGGGTAACAAGGTAACAAAACCAGTTGATATTCACATAACACTATTTTTATTGGCAATGGAGTCATAATTGTAAACAACTTGCATGAACTTATTAGAAAATAGCCTCATCACAGGCCTCTACTATATTTTATCAACCAATGGCAGTATGCTCCAGATTTTTATTGAATAAAAGAAAGTGCTAATCAAATTACCTTTTCCACAATAATTTCCTGTCCATCTAAGATAACAAGTACAGCTTCCGTCCACAGGATTGCAAAGTCCACCATTTTTACAGGTACATTTCAGTTCACAGTTTGGGCCATACATTGTTTGGGATACCCTATAGCAAAAATTTTATATATATATATATATATATATATATATATACACATATATATATATATACACATATATATATATAAATATAAAGTCACACATATACATACATACAGAAAAATGTCACATGAGCAAACATTTTTCTATGTTTCAGATAGAGTAATCATATTTGTATAGCAAAAGCATAAGAAAATGTTCAAATTAAAACAACTACTCAGATGTTACCTGAAGGTAGTAAGCACAATCATTCATCCATGTTTTCATTCACACTACACACTTTGATGACACTTATAACTACATGCTTGGTATGCTTGGGGACCTGGAGATACCCTAGCAAATAAGCAGATCCCAGATTGGCAATGGGAGCATTTTCTATATTTAGTCTCAAAACTGACGACAGACAAGTGGCTCACTCGTTAATGTCTTGGTGCTGAAATCTGAAAAGCACTTTAGCCTACAGTGGTGGGTGACACAGACAAAGACCATTGCCAAGAGGAGGTAAGTAAGACAAAAGTGAGTGAAGCTGACCAGACATAAGGCGAACTGAGCCTTCACTGTCAGGGGAAAATGACTGAGTGGCACAAAGTGCCACAAATAGGAGATTAAACGCTACTCACATTTAGTTGCTTTTACCATGAAGAATATGGGCCCAATATAACCAGCTAAGATGATTTTTTTTCAGGAAAACTCAAAATCCATATTTTATATGAAACCATTTAATCTTTGAAAGTTGGCAACCAATTAAAATTGTTTTATGGCACTGTGGAAGCCAAAACTATATCAGCCAATTCAAACACATTTGTGGCTAGATTTGGCCAAAGGCCTGTCATTTATACCTTTTAGTTTATAGTATTTTTACATAATGATATTTTTCACATGAATTATCTCATGCAATGTTCACAAATATACCTCTGATGTGGGTAACAGTATTCTTATTTACACTTGAGAAAACCGAAGCTCAGAGACTTCATTCTTTCTCAGGCTCAAGTAGCCAGGAAAGATAAAAACTGACCTTCCAATCTAGAACTTCTGACTTCTCATCAACCATTCTTTCTATTCCAGCTAGCAGGAGAGACATTAGAGGTTTTTTTTTTTTTTTTTTTTATTTGCCCAAAGACATTTGGTTACTACATAACAGAGCACATACTTAATTCAGTATGTATGACACTTTCTTTCCTGCCTTTTTTTTTGACCCAATAGCTGTCCTTAACTTTAGTACCAAATGAAGACAAATACAGTTGTACAATTTATGGTTGAATCACCACTCGATTTAAAATTTCAACCCATCAGGGGTGCTTGGGTGGCTCAGTTCTTTAAGCGTCTGACTTTTGGTTTCAGCTCAGGTCATGATCTCAAGGATTTGTGAGTTCGAGCCCCATGTTGGGCTCTGCACTCACTCTGCAGAGCCTGCCTGGGATTCTCTCTCTCTCTCCATCTCCCTGCCCCTCCTTGTTTGCTCTCTCTCTCTCAAAAATAAATAAACCAATTTAAAAAATAAAATAACATTTCCACCCACATGCCTCTCTGGAGCCCCATATCATATTCTATTTTTTCTCTTAGCATTGATTTTATTCCTTTTTAGCATACATATAATTCACTTATTAATTATGTTCATTCTCCACTCTCTTCTCCACTAGAAAGCAAGTTGTAGGACTGAGATACTGTGTATTTTATCCATATGTTCCATATGCTTAAAATGGGCATTGGCATTATATAAATATGTTTGAATTGAATGAATAAATTCCTGAATATATCCAGAAATAGTCGATGCCTCATAAAGCATATATATGTGTATCTGTCTTACCCTTTAACACATTTTTTTATCCAAGAGGTTAATATAGATACATGATATTGTGAATTTTGCTTCTTCTGTGAAATAAAATTCTCCAAGATTTTTCTAAATTAGTGCATATAATACATCTGCCTCATTCCTTTTTATCAGCTACATAGGATTTATTGCATCTAATAAAATTTATTTTACCACACCACTATGGATAGGCAAGTAGTTGTTTAAAATGTTTTATTTTGCCACTATGAGCAGTGCTGTAATGAATATCCTTGTGAAAGTCTTCATTCATACATACCATTGTATCCGTGGGATAAGTCACCAACAATTTTTTAAATAAAATATGTACTTCTAACTGGTGACAGATGGTATCAAATTTCCTTACAAAGAGATGTGCAAATTTACTAAGAAGGTTACCAATGTGCCATTTTCCTTAGTCAAATGCAACTTTAATTTGGATTTCTTACATTATGAATGATGTTTATTATCTTGTCATAAGATCTATGGGTGTCACAGATTCTTTTGGTACTAATACATAAGAACACTTAGCTTATTTAAAAAGTTGGTCTCTTTTCTTCTATTTAAAAAAATGTGATATTTTTTTATGTGTATTATGCCTTGACGAATTGTTTTAGTTCTTTTCAATCAAAACATCATGGATTTTTTTTCCTTTATAGGTTCTGAATTTTTGTCAAGATTTATAATATGACTTTCTAAAATAACTTTCTAAAAACCCCAATGGTAATTCCAGGTCTCTTAGAGTTTTTGTCATTATCTTTAAGTATTTTATACACTTAGAGTAATTTTGGTGAACAAAATTACTTTTACATGAGTTACTTTTGTCTAGATTGCTGGTCATTTGAGTTAACATAACTTATTAAATAATTCATATTTTCCCTATGTTTTACTTTAGTCATTCCTCATTTTTACTTTATTTTATTGTGTTTTTCATTTATTTTCATCATTTTTTATTTACTAACATAAGTACTTTCGAATATAAAGTTTCCTCCATTTTCTGAATTACCTCATGGGATCTGAATATCCTTACTATTGCTTTTAAATTTTTGAAATACTGGTTTTGTTTCCCTTTTTGAGCCATTACTTAAGAAAATTTCAAAATGCCTATGCAGTATAGTGTGGTGGGCTTTTTCTCTGGTAGGGAGTTAGTTTTGTTATTAGTTCCTGTTTTACTGCTTTGATCATAGAATGCCATAAATCATACTTTTTGGAATTGATTTATTTTCTTTTTCAATTTTTATGAATGTCTCATGGATCCTTGAAAAAGATATAATATCTTTCTTAGGGTACAAAATTTGGTTTCTAACAATTAGATATACCTTACTATGTTCAAACTTCTGTAAGCTTATTTTTTTCTGTATATGTGTATACAGTTTTATGTGTATGAGTTAACATAAATGAATTAGTCTTCTATTGATAAGCTCTTACTCTCTATTTCTGCTTGTATAGACTATGGCTTTTGGTTTATGAATTTTGATATTATGTTATTTGCTTTATACATATCTACTATATTTCAATCTTCATTATGAATTTTATTCCCTATTATTATGTGTCTTTCCCATTAGTTGATCATTGTCATAAAATTTAATATTGTTTTATACTGATGTCATGACCACTGCTTTATTTTTCTCACATGTGTTTTGTGTGACTTGTACCCATTCATTTAATGTCATTTTATTTTGGAATCTTTTTTTCTAAGCTAATATGGTCATTATTTCTTTCTTTCTGTTGTTTTCAAGACTTTCTTTTTTAGTTTTTAGAAATGTAATGCTGATACGTCTTTTGTATATTTCTTTGTCTTGTCATTCACACAGCTTCTTGAATCTGTAAGTTTATATTTTTTGTCATATTTAGGAAATTTCTGACCTTTATTTATTTATTTATTTATTTGTTTGTTTGTTTATTTATTCATTTTTTGTAGTGTGATTGACCCCAAAATTTTATTTCTGTAACATATAACATTTTATGATGATAACTGGAATTATGAGTGGTAACATTATACCATGACTGATTTTTAGGAATTTTATACGATCTCTGGAATATTTATATTAAAACATATACAAATATAACCTAAGAAGGTTAAACATTACTTCTTTTTTTAAAATTTTTAAAATTTTATTTTTTTTAATTTATATCCTAATTAGCATATAGTGCAACAATGATTTCAAAGGTAGATTCCTTAATGCCACCTACCCATTTAGCCCATCCCTCCTCCCACAACCCCTCCGGTAACCCTCTGCTTTCCATATTTAATAGTCTCTTATGTTTTGTCCCCCTCCCTGTTTTTATATTATTTGCTTCCCTTCCCTTATTTCATCTGTTTTGTCTCTTAAAGTCCTCATATGAGTGAAGTCATATGATATTTGTCTTTCTCTAACTGTCTAATTTCACTTAGCATAATACCCTCTAGTTCCATCCACCTAGTTGCAAGTGGCAAGATTTCATTCTTTTTGATTGCTGAGTAATACTCCATTGTATATATATACCACATCTTCTTTATCCATTCATCCATCCATGGACACTTGGGCTCTTTCCATACTCTGGCTATTGTTGATAGTGCTTCTACAAACATGGGGGTGCATGTGTCCCTTTCGAAACAGCACACCTGTAATCCCTTGGATAAATACCTAGTAGTGCAGTTGCTGGGTCGTAGGGTAGTTCTATTTTTAGTTTTTTGAGGAAACTCCATACTGTTTTCCAGAGTGGCTGCACCAGCTTGCATTGCCACCAACAATGCAAAAGAGATCCTCTTTCTCCGCATCCTCGCCAACATCTGTTGTTGCCTGAGTTGTTAATGTTAGCCATTCTGACAGGTGTGAGGTGGTATCTCATTGTGGTTTTGATTTGTATTTCCCTGATGATGAGTGATGTTGAGCATTTTTTCATGTGTCAGTCCAACCATTATTCCTTTAACTATTTTTTCAGCCCTACTTTTTTTTCTCCTCTCATCTGGGATTCTGATGACAGAAATGTAGAAATGTTAGATCTTTTAAAAAAAATTTTTTTTAATATGAAGTGCTCATCCCAACAGGTGCCCTCCTCGATACCCATCACCCACTTTCCCCTCCCTCCCACCGCCCATCAACCCTCAGTTTATTCTCAGTTTTTAAGAGTCTCTTATGGTTTGTCTCCCTCCCTCTCTAGCTTTTTTTTTCCTCCCCCCCCCCACCCCCGCCATGGTCTTCTGTTAAGTTTCTCAGGATCCACATAAGAGTGAAACATATGGTATCTGTCTTTCTCTGTATGACTTATTTCACTTAGCATAACACTCTCCAGTTCCATCTACATTGCTACAAAAGGCCATATTTCATTCTTTCTCATTGCCAAGTAGTATTCCACTTTATATATAAACCACAATTTCTTTATCCATTCATCAGTTGATGGATTTAGGCTCCTTCCATAACTTGGCTATTGTTGAGAGTGCTGCTATAAACATTGGGGTACAAGTGCCCCTATGCATCATCACTCCTGTATCCCTTGGGTAAATTCCTAGCAGTGCAATTGCTGGGTCGTAGGGTAGATCTATTTTTAATTTTTTGAGGAACCTCCACCCTGTTTTCCAGAGTGGCTGCACCAGTTTGCATTCCCACCAACAGTGCAAGAGGGTTCCCATTTCTCCACGTCCTTTCCAGCATGTATAGTCTCCTGATTTGTTCATTTTAGCCACTCTGACTGGCGTGAGGTGATATCTGAGTGTGGTTTTGATTTGTATTTCCCTGATGAGGAGTGACGTTGAGGATCTTTTCATGTGCCTGTTGGCCACCTGGATGTTTTCTTTAGAGAAGTGTCTATTCATGTTTTCTGCCCATTTCTTCCCTGGATTATTTGTTTTTCGGGTGTGGAGTTTGGTGAGTTCTTTATAGATTTTGGATACTAGCCCTTTATCTGATATGTCATTTTCAATTATCTTTTCCTCTACTACAAAGCTGTAATCATCAAGACAGCATGGTATTGTCACAAAAACAGACACATAGACCAGTGGAATAGAATAGAGACTCCAGAATTGGACCCACAAAAGTATGGCCAACTAATCTTTGACAAAGCAGGAAAGAATATCCAATGGAAAAAAGACAGTCTCTTTAACAAATGGTGCTGGGAGAACTGGACAGTAACATGCAGAAGAATGAAACTAGACCACTTTCTTACACCATTCACAAAAATAAACTCAAAACGGATAAAGGACCTGAATGTGAGACAGGAAACCATCAAAACCCTAGAGGAGAAAGCAAGGAAAAACCTCTCTGACCTCAGCCACAGCAATTTCTTACTTGACACATCTCCAAAGGCAAGGGAATTAAAAGCAACAATGAACTATTGGGACCTAATGAAGATAAAAAGCTTCTGCACTGCAAAGGAAACAATCAAAAAAACTAAAAGACAACTGACGGAATGGGAAAAGATATTTGCAAATGACATATTAATATTTTTTAATGTTTATTTCTGAGACACAGAGAGAGACAAAGCGTGAGCTGGGAGGGGCAGAGAGAGAGACAGAGACATAGAATCCAAAGCAGGCTCCAGGCTCTGAGCTGTCAGCACAGAGCCCGAAGCAGGGCCTGAACTCATGGACCATGAGATCATGACCTGAGCTGGAGTCGGATGCTTAACGGACTGAGTCATCCAGGCGCCCCAGATCTTTTTTAATAGTTCCACAGGTCCTTGAGGTTCTTCTTCTTTTTTTTTTTTTTTCTTTTCCCTGTCTATTGTTGAAATTGAGTAATTTGTATTGTTTTATCTTCAAATGTATTGATAGGTCCCTCTCTCCTCTCCATTGTTCTATTAAGCCCATTCATTAATTATGTTTTTCGGTTTTTTTTGAATATTGTATTTTCCAAGTCTCAAGTTTCCATTTGGCTCTTCTTTATGTTTCTTATTCTTTGCTGAGCCTATTTTTTTTTTAATTTGCTTTACACATGGCAAAAGTTGCTCACTGAAGTATTTTTACTTATAATGGCTTATTTAAACTTCTGATCAGATAATTTTAAAATCAATATCATCAGAGTGTTGGTGTCTGTTGATTATTTTCTTATTCAAATCGGAATGTTCCTGGTTGTTGGTATGGTGGATAATTTTTTAATGAAACGTGGGTATTTTGAATACCATCATATAAGATTCTAGATCTCATTTAATGTTTTAGCAAGTCTCCTATGATACTGTACTTGCAAGGAAAGAGGCTCATCAGATGGAAGTCGAAATCCAGGTTCTCCACATAGCCCCCAAGTGGGGCATTGTTAAGTGCGCCTCATTCCTGCTGGGTCGGTGTGAGGGTTCAGGCTCCCCATGGGGCCTCTCAGGACACCTATCTGATGGAGGGGTAGAAGTGCCTCCTATGACTCCCCACTCCACCTCCACTGACATTGCACAACGTTGCCTCATTGGTGCTTGATGGTTGTGAAAGCCCCGATCTCCTGTGACACCACCCTAGAAGGAACCAGTGGTGTCTCCATATTGTCCAGTGGGGGTGGAAGTTCACGCTCTCCACATGGTTTCCACTGGCATAGCCAGGGCAGAAGATACATCCCTATGTGGCAGGGGTGAAAGTCCCAGCCTTTTCCCTCACACCGTCTTATGTGTGGCAAGGGTACCTCATATATCCAGATGGAGTCTGAAGGGCAGACTCCTCATTTGGCCTTTGCTAGTGAGGTTAGAGTCAAGGATGCAGTTTTATTCTTTAGTGTTTGACTGGAGTATTGATCAGTTATTGTCTATGAGTTTTCTCTCTTGCTTCACTGCCCTTTTACTGGTCTTTCATTCAGAGAAAGCAGGCATATCTTGGATTTTTCTTTTGTCTGCACCCGTTGGCCTTCTGGGTTGCAGGTTCTCCCAGTCCAGGATATATGGGTCAAAATGAAAACCCAAGGAATTCACAATTCCTGTTCCCTAGGTCCCTGAAATCCCTAGCAAGTCTGCCTTGTTCTCTCCACATCAGAGATTCTTATGTTTGCTTTCAATATGGCGACAAAAATTCTACTGTTTAGAGGAAGGAAGAGGGACAAGTGTGTGTACTCCATCTTTCTCCAAGTCTTATATATTATTTTATATAGTCCAGGGACTCTTTTTTAGACAGTAAATATATTATTACATAGTGTAATTAATTTCTTTATTTAGTACAGATTGGCTTGTTGAGTGGTTATGGCATTAATATGAATCTTCTTTCTCTTAATTTTTAATTTTCTTTTCTCTTAATTTTCAATTTTATTTTAATTTTTTTTATTCCTCTCCTTCACCTGATTTTAGTTGGCTATGTTTTTGTTCTTAAATCCTCAGTTCCAGAATTTTAAGTTCCAGCATTTACCTTTATACTTTTAAGCATACTTATTGAGTTGTCATATTTAAGAAATACATTTTGACACAGATCCATCCCTTCTACAACTTTTCATGAAGAAATAAGGTCGGTATACTTATCCCCCTTCATCTTCTCTTTCCTTCCAGTTTATGCCTGTTTTGCTTAACTATCAAAATTGCTATACTGTTAAATATTTATATAGTTATCTTACGTCAAGTGACCATAATTCCCACATTTGTTTTAAACTTAGCCTTAATAAAAATAGACTTAATACTCACTAATAGTCTTTTTAACAGAGATCTTTCATTTATTACTTGGTTGCTCAAATTGATCTTCTACAGTTTCTTCAAAAATATTTTATTGCGACCATATCCCCAACAACTTGTTATTACTAAAAATAGTTGTTCATTTTCAGTCATGCTATCCTTGAATAAAGTTTAACCATGTATAAAATATTTGAGTCATATTTTTTTCCCAAGAACTTCACAGGCATTGATTACCCACATGCTAGCAATGGTTGTGATTATTGCCATGAGGCATGAGGCCAGACTGATTTTTTCCCCCACTCTTCATGGGAGATCTCACTTTTTTTCTTATGTCCCCAATGGAGATTCCCCTTGCTTCTGATCAACCTTAGGTCGAGTTTCCAAGGATAGAATGTGTTCAATCTGTAGCATTGGATCTTTTTTTCATTTCAGGGGAAAAAACCTTGAATATTATACTTGAATATTTTCTTTTGCACTTATATATATTTCTCCCTCTTTTCCCCATTTCATTGTTTTCACTTTTCTCAAGCATATTCTCCATGTACCTGGCTGTCACATAAGCGAATTCAATCCTCCTATTACCTGTGTTCAATATGGTCTTCATTTCTATGATGTGAGGTTTAATTTTCATTTATACGTCTTTCAGAGCTCTGCCAGCTTACTTTTTCATTTCCCTTTGTTGTCTTTTCATTTATTCCATGAACCCTTGTATCTCTGCGTTGCACTCACGATTTGTAGAGAAAGCTTTTTCATTATGTCCTTCAAATTCTTGGAAGAAATTCTGCTTAATATTTCCATGTGCTTCGTAGCAAAACTTCTGTGCTCGATGTCCATCTGCTTTTTGTTTTCTTATTCCTTTTCTCCTTTACCCTTCTTATAGAATTTTCACTGAAAAAGTAACCAAAGCTTTGAATGGTTTCATATATTGCTTCCAAAATGGGAGGAGGGTGTTTTTTCTTTTTTAATGCATCAAGTTTTTGCTTTTGCTTTTAATTTCTTGTATCTGGTTAGTTTTGTGTGCACTAGCTATTTAGGGGAGGTGAGTATGGACCTGGGGCTAGAAAAATCATTTCAGCCAGTCGGAAGTTTCCTGGGCCCAGAGTAAAATTCCATATGACACAAAGTTGTGGTGTGTGTGTGTGTGTGTGTGTGTGTGTAGGCTTAGCTCCCCTTAGCTGCAAGGCTGCTTATCACCCATAGATCCCCTCTATCCTAGGGCAGACTTGAAAAGATGCTAGGTCTGTGCACTTCCTGGTTTCATTCCAATTTCCTGCAACTCTGTGATGCACAGTGAGGTTAAAGGAAGCTCCTACATCATGCTCATGCAGCTGACCCTAGTTTTTTTAACAAAGGGTCATTGGTTTTGCCCCTCTGTGTATGCCATAGAGAAGTGGCTCTCTGCATATCATTTCACTGAACTTGAGAGTTCTTCTGTTATGACTATTATTGTGATAATAATAATATGATTTAGGACAAGAAGGTTTTGTAGTTTAAAACAATTTTTTTAACTTTTATTTATTTTTGAGAGACAGAGAGAGATCATGAGCAGGGGAGGGGCAGAGAGAGAGGGGGACGCAGACTCCAAAGCAGGCTCCAGGCTGTGAGCTGTCAGCACGGAGCCTGACGCAGGGCTCCAACCCACAAGCCGTGACATCATGACCTGAACTGAAGTCGGACACTTAACTGACTAAGTCGCCCAGGCGCCCCAAGAAAGTTTTATAGCTTTAAACAAAGATCATATTTTCCTTTTTGTCTCTCATTTTTCTTCCAGCTTTCAATGGGCTTCTGAAAGTTGGAGAAAATATAAAACTTTTCAGTTCTTATAATTAGACATCCCCAACACACAATTTGGGGTGGTTTTGCAAAAGTTAGCCAAAGTTATTTCAAAATTTGCTCCTCGTCAAGAGTTTGCATCAATAATTCTTTGTTTTTGTTTTCAATTTTTTTTTACCCTTCAGTAGGCTATTTGCTATACAGTTCAACAAGAGTGTGTACTTTCATATTATTAAAGCCGCATTTAAGAAGGAAGTGTTATAAACAATGCCCATTGAATTGTATTCCTTGGCACCACATCTGCTTTCATAGTGTAGCTTAGTTAGTGCCTGGACGGACAAGGTGACCCTGCAGCCATTGTTACCTTGCTGACACCTGGCTCTCATTTTGCCAGGTGGACATTGGCACCTTCCAGTCACTGGGTCACACTGTCCTGAGCCACAAGAACACGGTTGGACACAGTCCCGCCCGTGGTGATCCTCAGGACAAGCTGCAGGAAGGAGCAAAACAAAACCAGATTTTTCTTATTAAAACGTTTTGCCAGTCAAGACTTTAAAAAACCTTGTAAATACACGACCCTTTCTTTTAATCAAATGGGTTTCCTTGTCTTGCCTTCAGTTTGGTTTTCAACTGAAAAGGTTACTTTGAAAGAAATAAAACAAAAAAAGGCACTGCTCAAGTGGTTGCTTACTTAGTGCGATTTTGGTTGACATCAGGAATTCCAACCAAATATCTAGTGTCAAACACTTACATATATGATATAAATGACTCTTACAAACTCAGCCTTGCTTTACCACATGGCTGCCTTAGCAAGTGTGTATGTGGGTGTGTGCGCGTGCACACACACGTTCATGCACACACATGCATGCATGCGCCCAATAATCTTGAGTGTTTCCTCTTAATGTCCCCTCTGAATTTTAGTTTACATTTCTATGCATTGACATAGGATCCATTATGTTCACATCTCCAAATATCATTATGTATCTCTAAGTGTATTGTTTACTTGTTAAAATCAACAAATTTGTTACATTATCTTTTTAAATTAATGATGTTAATATATGTTAAAGTTTAATCTACTAATAAATTAACACATTTATTATTTCATTTTGCTTCAACTTTATGCCACAGATTCACTGAGATGCTTACCAAAATAAAGATAAAATAAGTATCTGTAAGAATCAAGCGAAGGAAAAAATACAGCAACGATATAGACATAAATGAGTAGCACAATTCCCCGGACTGGTAAGAGGTGGACAGCAAATTGGCTCTGACCTACTTAGCTGTCAAAGCAAAGAAGGAAAAGTACTCAGGTACAAGTTCACAGCTTCTGAAGACAAAAAACTACCAATATTCAGGGGAATCAAAACTCTTGAAGATGCATTGGCCTGAGGAAATTAAGAAATTTCCCTCAATGATTTTCTTTGAGGAACAAAGGGGCCAGTCAGAGCCTTCCTTAGGAGATGTTTATGGGTTGGCTTTAACTCAAAGATAACTTGGCTGGTTAGGCCTCCAAGGCAGTATCCACTAGGTTTCAATTTTCCACTACATGGAGCCAAGACTTTGTCTCATTTGTCTCTTATCCTCAGAACATCAGGATTCGGAGGCAGGGTAATTAAAATTACCCTCATACAAAGAAGACAGAGAAACTACCTGTCTGGGGAAGACAAGCATTTTGGGTATCTTTACCACATAACAACTTAATACCCTGCCTGATCACGAAATTTCATTATCATTCTTCCCAGTGACGGAATCTCACGGTTGCAACTACAGCACTTCTATCTTTAATGAAAGATCTACTGATGCTTATTTTACTCTTTGAATTCTGAAGTATAAAATACAGACGAGTGCACAAAAACATAAATGTACAGCTCTGTGAAGCATCCCAAAGTGAACTTCCTCAACAGCACATAGGTTGAAGGACACAAAATTGCCAGAACCACCTCTCCGTCACGCTCTCTCCCACGCATTGCCTCCTCTATCCTCCCTGAAGATCATTAGGATCTTGCAAACTGTCAAAATATATAGGAAATGTCAAATCTGATAAGATCAAAATGTATTTGTTAAGAATATCCCTGTAGTGTCTAAGATAGTGCATTTTTAAGAGATCTTTAATTTACATCTGGTCCCTTCAACTTTATGTCAATAGTTGTCTTTGTGATAGGTAGTTAGGTCTTTAAATTTTAGGGAACTGGTTACTTTTGGTAAGTAGGGCAACTGCTTACTTTTGAGCTGGAAATCGCTGAGGATAAATGAAATGGTGGTACTTTAGACAATGGGTTTGACATTATGTACACAGGCATCCTCAGTCTGCTCTTCTCTTATGGAACAGATTTTCTAATCCTGACTGGAATCTAGCTAGCATTTCTGGGATATGAGAGGTTATGACCAAAGGGCTCTCTTTGGCTGCCTTCACTGCTTCAGCTCTCAATCAAACTCCTGACGTAAGCACTCCTCAACCTAGAATGTAGGTCAGTTGGCTTTTGCCGTTGCTACAGTAAATTATTAAGTAATGATTGCAACATTTACTCTCTAAGGGCAGTTCTTAAAATTCTACTTTAGCATCTCCACGTCTTAACTGGTAGGCTGACTTACTTTGACTGCAGTCGGCCCCAATGAAGCCAGGAGGGCAGTGATAGGTGCCAATCACGGTATCACAGCTGCCGCCATTAAGGTACTTATGCATCCTTTGGCAATTTAGATCATAAGTGCCTTCTGGGCATCCTGTTGAAGGAGAACAAAACCATATGTGATACTGTAACTCAAAGCAATCAGGTTTGAAATTCATGCCCATAGACATGTGGTTAACTCAACATTCCAAATACCGTTCTTTGGTGTTTTCAATCACCTTCAAGCTAATGATTCAAGCCATGCACTTATCTGAGGAGATGAGATGGTAAAGATAGATGCCTTAGAAATACAGGTGGGGGCATAAATTTCCTGATGCTGCTCATTAATAAGTTACAGGAAACTTAACTCTGAGTCTCCTTGGAAATCTGCCCACTCTTAGTGCTCAGAATAGGTGACAATTCACCAAACAGGGCTATTTTGTTCCACTCTAGGCAAATTCATTATTTTATTTAATATTTAAATGTCATAGTTTGTCTTATCTGGAATGATACAGGTTTCACACAAGTATAAATTCAAATTGGCACAAAGCATGGAGAAAGCATTTTCATTTTCTGTTGGTTTCTCACCTTTCTACTTTCACATCCATGGATGTGTGGCCTACCATGATGATACCTGTGTAACAGATAAATGGCCAGAATTCAAGATAAAGGGAGAGTAAACAGAACAAAGAGTGAGCTGAAGACCACATTATCTGTGCAATGATCAAAAGAGTGGGGATGTTTATTCAGGAGAAAATAGAGCTAAGAAGACAGGAATGTTTTCAAACATGAAAAGGCAGCCTTGTAAGAAAAGAAGAAAGGCAGATTTTATCTCAATAAGGAAATACTTTCTGGAAGAGCTGTCCAAGATTGGAATAAGCTTTTTTCAGGAGGCATGATTACTCATCTCTGTAGGAGTTCAAACAGAGACAGGATAAGTATACAGTAGAGAAAATATAGAGGGTATTCAAGTACTTGATTAACTTTGAAGCACTTCCATCTGTGATATTCTCCTGCTCTATGAAATGTCTGGTACTTTCAAGTCTTCAAATCATAAAAGTTTGAGTTTCAAGAGACCTCATGTCCATCTGGTTCAACTTTAATGTTAAGATGACGAAGCTAAGTCCTATAGAGTAAAGTGACTTAGAATACATATCGCACAAAATTCTGTCACCTATTAAAGATAACCATCTCTATTCTTGCCACATATTTAAATATGGGGCTGCAGGAAATTCTGAATAGACTGTGATTTGAAACCTATATATTTCGCTTACTAACGTTGTGGCTTTAACTCCTTTCTTTGAGCTTCTGGTTCTTTATTCCCAAGGGGGATAATAACAAAATCACAGACCTGCTGTGGTGGTTAGAGTGAACAAGTACAAACTCGGCTCCCATGTCAATGGTGGCCATTATTTTCCTTAATGGTGGCAGTACCACTGGTAGGCATGTAGTAGAACCCTTTCCCTACCTGCTTGACCTGACTCAGAGTGTTTGGTATTTGCCTTAGGTCCTTCCTCTTGAAAAATCTTTTCATTTGGAAGAATATCTCTAAAAGTGACCAAACTAGACTGGATGATACTTGTTTCCTTCATTTCATCCTGGGTTTTTATGTAAGAATCCAACAGGAAGGAACATTTTTTTTTTAAGTATGTCACATGTAGCATGTTTTAGAGGTAGCAGCAAAGAATGGATTTCATTGAGATTGAGATTGTTTATAATCCCCATATAAGTCCTGTCTTAAAACCCAGGGTCCTCACCTTGAGTCTCAAACCCAAAAAGTGGCTGCTTCTTTCTTCCTTTTTTTCCCCCAGTTTTAAAATAAAATTTTCCATAATGGAGAGGGAAAGAAAAACATGACAATTATTCATACCAAAGGTTATTTCTGTCTTGTAGCTATTGTATTTCTTTATTCCTCCCTATGAAAAGTGATGGCTTCACTCCACAGTCTCTTCTGTCATTCCCTCCTCCCAAAGAATGTCCATTCCCATAGTTAATTGCTCCTTCTTTGGTATACAACGTTCATTAGTTCTCCTAGGAACGTCTTTTCTCCCTCACCAAAAATGTAACAGAGCATATCTAAAAACAAAACTTGTGATTAAAAAAGACCGCATCTCCTCCTCTTCTCCTATTCACCAAGATATATAATACTTCATGCCCATTTGGGTCAGACTTTTAGAATGCAATTTTTTGTAGTATTTTTTATCATTACTACTTGCTAGGCTTAAAAAGAATGATTGCTTGATATTAGAGAACATACACAAAAAGCAAGCTGAAAGCATGGAGTCTGAAACAATGAAGTCTTATGTGTACTGCTGGGATGTTCCTTCCAAAAAGGAGGTTAAATTAATATGAGTGGATTGGTACAGAAAATTCTGCAGTCACATTGCTATGAAGTGAAAGCTGACATGGGTTTCTGTGCAAAGAAGGAAAAGAGAAACACCTGCTAATGTGAAACTCATGTACTTATTAATGGGGAAAATGTCAAGGTATGGATATAGTTATGGATATAAAAAATTAGCATTTCAGTTTAAACGGAAAATCATATGTGTAATTATTTGAAAATGTAAATAACTGATATGTATGTGTGTGTGTGTGCCTATATTTTGAACTCATTTTCATGTAAGTTGAAGTTATTTGGGAGACATAATTTCCTTATGACATATACTCATCTCGCAAACTATCTTTTTTTATATATTTTTAAATGTTTATTTTTGAGAGAGAGACAGAGTGCAAGTGGGGGAAAGGCAGAGAGAGGGAGAGGGAGAGGGAGAGGGAGAGGGAGAGGGAGAGGGAGAGGGAGATAGAGAGAGAGAGAGAGAGAGAGAGAAAGAGTCAGACAGAATCTGAAGAGGCTCCAGGCTCCGAGCTGTCAGCACAGAGCCCAACTTGGGGCTCGAACTCACAAACTGTGAGTCTGCTTAACCAACTGAGCCACCCAGGCGCCCCTCATTTTGCAGACTATCTTAATGGTCGTTTCGTGTTTGATAGAACCATCCTCATATTGGTCCTTCTTTGTACACAGAATACAAAAATCACCTGACTGTTAGCCTTCAAGTTAATTATCCTTTGAAATTGGGACACTGAACTTGATGAAATTTACCTACTAATGAGTATGCCATCTGTTGAAAGACAGTGTATGTATAACCTTTTAGCCTCGAAACGCATTAAATTTATATCAAGAGTACAGTATGCATTTACAAAAGTGCCCATAACTTTTTCCCCAAGAATAAGTTATTTACTGGCAATTCCACTTCCTGTTAGAATTCTGTAGCTATGTGAAAGATTGACTTCTGGAATCAGGGACATCCTTTGCTCAAATGTTCACTAAATTTAACAAGGGAACACATGCATAGGACATAATGATTTCATTTGCTTGAGTGAAATTTGGTTTCTTCTCCCTCATTTCGTAAAGTTCCATTTTGACCATTAATTGGCGTTTGCCCCATCCTTTACAATTATTTCTCCCAGGAAACTTTGTTTTTCTGGCAAGGGATATTTAGATATTTCCCATTGGGAGATGACTATTTTTTTTTTCCCATTTTTGCACTATTCCCTCTCATTGAAGGAGACTTATTGGGTGAAGCTGGGCTATGAACACAGACTTCTGATTTAAGTACTAAAGGCTACTGTATACTATGATGACGTAAACAACATTTGGTAGTTTCATTAGAAACTTGGAACAAGCAAGGTAGTGACTGTATCCTGAGACACTTAGCTCCCCAAAAATGAAAAGCATGAATTTGTTTTTCAGCCTTTTCTTAGTGTTTGACCAGGTTATTCACACGTACACTGTCACACAGTTTTATTTTATTCTTAAAAAGAGATGCTAAAATTTGGTCTGTCTGAATTTTTATTGCTATGAGCAAGAGCGTTAAAAGCAAGCTCCTACTAATGTTTTGATATCTTCCTCCTGGCACAGGTGGGCTATTCTACGGCCCATGCTTCTCAAAGCATTCTATACCAAGGGTGTTTTTATGAAAACTGTCAAAAGAACTGCCCATGGTTTTAGAGGACCCCGATGCCTTAAATGCTCTCAGAGAATATTATAAATAGTGGGTGTCACAGTTTGGAGAAATAAAAGATTTCCAGGGTATGGGGTTACTTTGTAATTTCTCTTTGGTCATAAAATACATAGCATGATAAATTGATATCTATCGAGCAGCTGGTTTGTTTTTTCCCACACGCTGTCCACAGACTGAGACCAACCTGCCCATTATAAACCATGGACAAGTGGTGAGATCCTACTACAATTTGTCTGCTTCCTCTGACCTCTGCCGAGAGAAAATTTGGATTCTCCACTCCAAACTCGAGAACATGAAAGCCCAGTTTTTTTTGGCCGCTGAAACTTTTGCTTTTGGGCCAGCTGCACCTTTTATGGATATTTTCTTGAACCCTTTTTCGTAGTTCTGTAATTATAGTGGATGTTGCCAAGGAAACTTTGCAGCAACTCCCAACCACGTGTTGCCTGGCGCTAAGCCAATCTGACTAGTCAGGGAGCGGCATCCCGACTCAGCCTTGACTTTACAAGGTGGAGGTCCCCTCCTTCAACCCAAGGTAGCTGGCCCTCTGACATGGAAGTACTATCAGCCCTACGTAACACTTTATTTTGTTAATATAAAACATTCTTGATATCAAGAAGAAATTCTTCCTGAGAAATGTGACAATTAAAAGTGAGGAAATAACTTTCTTCAGTTACCAGGGTGCTTGAAATCTGCCATAACCAAACTAGAATTGAAATTTTACTAATTTTATATTTTAGTTCCTCAGTTTGAGTTTGTATAATAACCACAGTGGTTATGGGTTCCAAACAAAATGCTAACTGAAACCATTTTCATACAGGCTTAATTTGTGTTTGTAGCTGATAATATTTAAAATTAGGACAACAGTGAGAAGTGACATTCAAAAGGTACATTCTATGGCTTGTAGAAAATTGAAATCAATAGCTTGGCCATAAATCTATGTTTTATAGGTGGCATTCGAGGGGGAGAATCCAAAAATTGTCCATATGTTTGCAGAATTAAGAAAGGAAAGTGGAAGGAATCTGCTACGGGAGCAAGTAGGGAGAGAAGAGAAGCAGTGGCCAAGTTGGGGGAAAAAATGAAACTGAGGCCAAATCATTTTACTTTTAAACCTATAAAAAGTACATTATAAATAATTACAAGCTTACAAATTAAGTAGCTGACTGAACATTTTAACATGCTCCTTGGGACATTTTATCGTGTGTTCCCCTAGAACCATTTTAGATGTTAAAATGCCCTAACAAATCAATATAAGGTGTTTGGTCTAGGGACCATCCTGTTTTTACTACACAGCAGTGAGCCAACTGGCATTTTGTCCTTCAAGCAAGTTACGATCTTCATTCCAGAATAACAATTTGTTTAATTTGATTGTTCCTAAGCAGATCCCGGAGCTAACTTACTTTACAAATCACTTTAAATATGTTCCCATCTGCTGTCTATTGATTGATAACAGCCAGTTCCTATTATCTTCATTCTTTCTTTCTCTCTTTTTCTTTTTTTGGTTGGGGGGGGGGGATATTTGGAACCCAAAAGGCAACATAGGAGAATGGGTTGCACAAGAAAGTGCATGATTTCAACCACTTCAATAAACATTCTCACAGGACTTGCTATAAATTAGAAGCTTGAATTAACATTTGCCCTTTGGCATTCTGACTGATGACCCACCCTATTGGTGTCTCTTGGATAAATTACAACAAAAGTGCAAAACACACTTACTGAGATGACAGCGGTTTCCATGGTAGCCAGGAAGACAGGTATATCTCCCTGCGACTGGGTGACACTTTTCATTCTCAGCTGAACACTGACATACCTGTTTACAGTCCTTCCCATATGTGCCTGGTGGACAAACTGAGGGAAAGAGGAAATGTAAACCCAATGAATTAAATTTGTCTGTGTAAATATAGCTCTAAAAGTGAAAGCAGGGAAAAATTTATTAAATAAGACCATTGCCTACAGAAGTGCGCTGCCCTTTGGGATTTAGGTTTCATTAAATTTACTTGGGGATTACTTCACTGTTTGATTTTGTTTTGTTCAGTCAATTTGTGACCGACTGTCAAGGGCCAGCTGCAATTTTCTTGTCACTGAAGAAAATCATAGGGTGATGTCAGGTAAAATCAACTAAAATAATAGTATAATTCATGAGGGACCACATATCTGGATAAAGATATTTTTTCTGGTGCAGCCGGTTTAAATTCTCAAGGTTGTTTCTCTCTGCACATTAGCATGTACTGTATTTGTGTCACTTGTCAGCTACTCTGCTGGGTTGTGCTGTTTTCTTTTTAAGGCCGAGCAGTAAAAGCTTTCCCTCCAACTTCTAAATAATATCATGCCATTTTGTTAAGAAAATAAAAAAGGTTTCTGGGTATTTTTCAGCTTATAAAATGTAGTCAAATAGAGGCTTTAAGTTTCATGGTTGTGTCTAATGACAATTTAAACAAATTCAGTGAAAAAAAAAAGTCAAACAATTTGGTTATAATATGTCCTGTAAACCTAAAATTGAATAATAATTTCTGGATACACCTTTTAAAAATGTATTGATTTATTCTGAGAGAGACAGAGAGAGAGGGAAGGAGAGAGAGAGAGAGAGAGAGAGAGAGAGAATCCCAAGCAGGTTCCTCACTGTCAGCACAGAGCCCGATGTGGGGCGTGAACTCAGGAACTGTGAGATCATGATCTGAGCTGAAACCAAGAGTCGGACGCTTAACCAACTAAGCCACCCAGGCGTCCCCCTGGATCAACCTTTTTATTTATCATCTAAAAGATTTGGCATCATGAAAGAATGAACCTGTTTTAATAGAGTCTTCTCACATTGGAGACATTATTGACTATTTTGTTCATGCTGTCCCTGTTTTTTGTTGGCTGTCCTGTGTGCGTACGGTGTCCCTTGTTTTCTTAGCACACACTATCTTTAAGAATATTTCATCTTCCATTTCTTTAAGTAAAAATGACAGCAATAGTAGAAATACTAACTTTAAAGGCCTTTGGTTGCTTGCTTAGTATTAAAAATAAAGACTAATGGTGGCTAAATAAAGCCTAGGTGGCTCAGTTGGTTAAGTCTCTGATTCTTATTTTGGCTCAGGTCAGTTCGTGGTTCGTTGGCAGTTTGCGGGTTCGAGTTCCACATAGGGCTCTTCGCTGACAGCACAGAGCCTGCGTGGTATTATCTCTCCGCCTCTCCCTCTCTCAAACTAAATCAATAAACATTAAAAAAAAAAGACTAATGAAACACAGGCTAATTAATCAAAAAAGAGGATTTTCCCCCCTCCCTTTCTTAAGTGGGATGTATACAAACAAGAGAGGTGGAATCTGATTCAGCATCTGAACAGCTATTTAAGCAGTTTGTTGTTGCTCTGTTGTTGTTCTTTTATCTAAGAATCACTGATCAAACATACACCAATAAAGCATTTACCTGGTATGCCAGAAAGCACATCTGGCTTTACTGCCTGAAAAGTTTACTAACTTTGCTTGTTAATAAGTGGCCAAGCAAGACGAACTGATCATGGCATTTCAGACATGACTGAGAGTGTGGATGTTTATACTCTCACTTCCTTCACCTTGTTTGTCAGTACACACGTTGAGGGCGTCACTTACATTCCACCGTGACGTGATGAAAGGAACTCCCTAATGGAAGTTTTCGAATGTGTAAAGGCTAACAAATCATCAGAAAAATCAAAATATGTTTCATTGGAGGCTTCTAATCATTTGAGAACCAAGAGCTGCAGTGATTACAAAATCTTCCCATCGCTGAGAAGACCTGTTTTGCCACAGGGTCACGTGAGCATAAAGCTTGGTCTCCCTGCACAAAACCCTACGCTCTGTGGAGACTGATAATACTGCGAAGTCCAAGTGGCTGTGCTGAACACAACAGGATTTGTGTGGTAAGTTCTAGTACCCCAATGTATTTAGCCATTTTCCATCTTGAGGTTTGGGGCCCACTGGCCTAGGGTTCTGAGGAAAGTGACATTCACACTGGTCTGCTCTGAGAGAGAGCCATTAGGAATATTGTGCTGATCTGCAAGCATCCATTAAAGGTTGGGTGGTCTAGAGGAAATGGCATGAACTTTGAGTCAGGTAGGCCCAGCAGTGCCAGTGACCTTATCTATGGCTTTAAACAAGTTGTTAAAACTCAAAGAACCTCGATTCCCTCTTTTATATGATGGGGTTAACAAAACCTACCTCACAGAATGTTATGAGTAGTAGTCTAACGGACATAGTAACACATGGGAATCTCATAGCGCTTCAGTAAAATTTGTTTGATTTCCATTGAAAACCTTATACTTAAAATCAGGTTCAACTGTTCAACAGAAGTGCTATATTTGGGCAAATACTGGATAGATACATTCAGACTAATTATGAAAAAGTTACCTACTATTTAAAAATCATCTTTACTTGTACCTTTCAGGAAAAATTATTTCTAAAAGGAAAAAAAATAAAAAAATTAGAATTGCATGACATAAACTTTCTGAAACACATATACATAAAATTTATCCATAGTCTCACTATTTGTTCAATGTTTTGAGGGTTCATGAAACCATTCACAAATGTGAATCACTTCTCTACCTGAAGAGCTCAGACACATCCTTAACTTTGATTCTTGAACTTCAGAGGAATCAAAATTGCAGAAGATATAAATTATCTACTCATGAGAAACTGACCTCCTAAAGTTCTTAAAGTCAGTCGCAAATGGACGTTTAAATGTCACTGAAGGAATTTACAATTTGTATTGCAAAGCAATAAAATGAAGATGGAAATAAAAGCAAGAAAAAGTATTCTGAATGTTACCCAAAAGAATTTTTTTTAAAAAATATTGCATTTCTTAGATTACACATGCATAGTGAAAAATATCTATCCGTTGTCACCTGGTGAAAGAATGACTTTGACTAAGACTTCCGAGGAAATCAAAGTTCATGTAAAGCCTGCCTCATATCCTCTGAAAGAGAATGTGGTGTGTTCGTTTATTGCCTTGTGATGCCAGATGGACTGGATTATGGGGCATGCTTTTGACCCATCTTACAAGACAGGCAAAATTCTGGAATATTCTCATTCAGCAAGAAATATTTTCTGGATATCTGCTATGTGTCAGGTTCACAACAGTGAGCAAAACTAAACATGATCCTTGTACCCAACAAGCTTGCAATAGTGGGGAGATAAATACAATAAAATAACCATCCAAATAAACATATGATTCAAAAATATTATATGAGCTCAGGGTGCTATGAGAAGGCATAACATCAGGGACTCCACTTTGACTGACAGGCATGGGGGCGGTTAGTGTTTAGTTCCAGATGTTCTCTTTGAAGAGATCACTAACTGAGACCTGAAACCCTACAGAATATATGTAGTGGGAGAGGGAAGGGGAATGAAGAAAGACTATGGAGGAGAAAAATTTCCAGAGGGAAAGTCCCAGGTACATATGAGTTACTGATACTATTCCTAAATATGATGATGGCAATGGTATGCTTATATGTTAGACACGCGTGTACGTTAGACAATATTAGGCTATGTTATTTTAAGCCATTCTGTATCAGTTCCTTATGGCTGCTGTAACAAATTATCACAAGTTAAGTGGTTCAAAACAATATAAATTTATCATCTCACAGTTCTGGAGGTCAGAAGTCTAAAATCAAGGTGATGACAGGGCTGTGTTCCTTCGGGAGACTTGTGGGGGGGATCTATTTCCTTTTCCGGCTTCTAGGAGCCACCTCCATTCCTTGTGGCCTCTTTCTCCATCTTCCTAGACAGCAACTTAGCTTCTTCTTCTTCTTTTTCCTCTGATTTCCTGCCTCCTTCTTAAGAGAACCTTTGTGATTACATTGAACACACCCACATAATCCATCTCAAAATCCTTAATCATGTCTTCGAAGTCCCATTTGCGATGTAAGATAACATATTCGCAGATTCTAGGAATTAGAACATGGACATTTAAAAAAAAAATTTAATGTTTATTTTTGAAAGAGAGAGAGAGAGAGAGAGCATGAGTGGGAAAGTGCAGAGGGACAGAGAGAGGGAGAGACAGAATCTGAAACAGGATCCAGGCTCTGAGCTGTCAGCACAGAGCCTGACACAGGGCTTGAACTTGGGAACAGTGACATCATGACCTGAGCTGAAGTCGGATACTGAACCGGCTGAGTCACCCAGGCACCCTGAACATGGACATCTTTGAGGGGTCATTATTCAACCTACCACAATCTCTATATTTCCAAATATTTTAGGTATCTTCTGACTTATTCCTTAGAGACCATGATATCACAGAAGGTCATGTTTTTAACAATAGCCTAATGCACAACTCTTTATAGAAATTAAATTATCATATTTTAAAAGCAATGTACCATTTATATGGGAAAACTGTCACCAATTATTAAAAAAATATATATATATATATGTATATATGTGTGTGTATATATATATGTATATATATATATATATATATAATCACAGTCTCTCCACTGTGACAGTTACAAACTCCAAGGCCATCTATGCCAGCACAGTGCTCCTGATAAGCTAAATAAGCACAAGCAGAAAAGTGTTTTATATCGTCGAAACAAGTATCCACCATCCCACTAGTTGAAAAAGAAAGAAAAGCCAATGGCTCTTATGATGGGGAAAGAGGTGTATTCAAATTTCATCTAATACTTCGTTTCTCAAAAATTGGGATTGAGCTTTGATGGCTTATGACAGCATATTTTGCTCAGGTCTTTTATCAAATACAGCTTTTAATACAATGTTACGTTGAAAGTGACTTGGGATTTTTTGAAGATCAGGACCCACAAGTAACCTGGGAAGCAGCTTGGGTGCCAGAGACATCTACAGGGAAACAGAAAGTAGAGACTTCTCAAGGGCTAAAACTCAGAGAAATGATGGACTAACTATAGAATACAGAAGTTTCTAGACCATGAACTGCTTGCTTTTCTTGTGCTTTGTATAATAACATTATTTCTCTGCTTAAAAATAAGCCACTTTAGGGGTCTCCCCCACTCATCTAAGGAACAGTATTTGTTTTATGCTTTTACATATAAATGCTCCTTTAAGCAGATGCTATTATGCCCATAATAAGATAAATAGACATAAGATCATTTTGCCAAATGACATGGCTAATAAGCGGCAAAACCAGGAACAAAACCATGGTGTCCTTAGGATGAGTTCTAAGGTATTTCCTACTCTCTCAGAACTTCTTCTTAGGAGGTGAAGGCCATGAGGGAAGGAAAGGGTGGGAGGGGGGGTGGAAATTACAGAGGGGGTGAGGCAAACCGTAAGAGACTTTGGATACTGAGAGCAAACTGAGGGTTGATGGGGGGGGGTAGAGGAGAAAGTGGGTGATGAGCATGGAGGAGGGCGCTTGTTGGGATGAGCGCTGGGTGTTGCATGGAAACCAATTTGTCAATAAATTATATTAAAAAAAAAAGAGAGAGAGAGAGAGGGACCTCAGTACTACACAACACCGAAGAGGTTGCAAAGCTGCTCAACAGGCAAAATTGTGGTTTAACTTACTAGGTAGGAAAATCAGCCTGGAAAATTTTATGCTGCAAATTTCTTGTTTACCTTATTTACTAATTAGCCATCCAGAACACTGGATGAACTGGTCAAACCAGTCAGAAGTATTTTAGTTCTTCCTAGCTGAAATTATTCTGGGCAAATGACCACAAAACTCTCTGGGGTGATTTTTATGTAGATTTAAGCTGATTCCCATATTAAAGCTACACTCTACTGTTTAAATTAACCAGGAATATACTCAAGAATAAGAATGAATCAACAGTGACTATTTTTTAGTTAGGTAGAATTTATATTACTTTGATCATGAAGATGTAAGCTGAATATAAGATTCTGGAAGGGGAAAAATCATATTTTTATTTGTTGTATTCCCAAACACTTGATTGATTTTTATTAAAAATTGAGTAGTCAGCTTTGCTAAGATTCTAGTTGAGCAAAGTCAATTACAGAGACAAGTTGGTTAACTCTGACCACCTCATAAACACTACACCTCACATAATTTTACTACACGGTAAACTTTCTAATAGTACTTTTTGCTTCTAAGAAATAACAACTTCTTGGGGTGACTGAGTGGCTCAGTTGGTTAAGCATTCAATTCGGCTCAGGTCACGATCTCACAGTTCGTGGGTTCGAGCCCCATGCCGGGCTGTGTGCTGACAGCTCAGAGCCTGGAGCCTGCTTCAGATTCTGTGTCTCCCTCTCTCTCTGCCCCTCCCCGGGTTGTGCTCTGTCTCTTTCTCAAAAATAAATAAACATTAAAAAAAATTTTTTTTGAAAAGAAATAAGACCTTCTTCAAGGTGACTTCTGAAAGGTGATTCCTATCTTTACTTTTCCCACTAAATTTAAAGATAAATGAGATATCAACTAGAGAATTTAATGAGTTTGTCTTCATTTCATTATCCCATCTACGACTTTATATAAGTATTTTCTGTGAACAACGTATCTGGCTGGCAAACAGTTTATGAGGTGGCATATAGAATTCAAGCATACATATAAGCAAATGCAATGAACTGACTTTTTGTTTGGAAGTTCTTGACTGCCTTAGCATTTGGCATGACACAGAGTAACTTCTTGTGGGAAGACCCTGCCTAGCCTGGCAAATAGATACGTTGTGCAGTCGCAAGATCACAGTCTCTCCACCGTGACAGTTACAAACTCCAAGGTCATTTATGCCAGCACAGTGTCCCCGACAAGTTACATAAGCATAAGCAGAAAAGTGTTTTATATCGTCGAAACAAATATCCACCATCCCGCTAGTTGAAAAAGAAAGAACAGCCGATGGCTCTCATGATGGGGAAAGAAGTGTCTTCAAATTTCATCTAATACTTCGTTTCTCACAAATTGGGATTGACCTTCGATGGTTTATGACAGCATATTTTGCTCAGGTCTTTATCAAAGGCCTGGTGATAGATCAGCTGTCATGTACCCGTTCCTCAGGATGTCTTTGTATTAAACTAATGGTCCAGCAGAGCAGCCAGTCTGACAGGCAGGTTATTTATTTGCAATCCGGTAAAAGAACTGACAACTTCATTGTTTTAATTGTTCATTTTTCATGGGCTGATGCATTAGCTCACCCGAATCTTTGTGCCTTAGTCAGAGAATAAACATCAGAATGTAAGGGCATCAGAATGACTGGGTCCATCTTAAAGTTCAAGAAGCCAGGGAGAGTCTTGGTGATGGCTGTGATTACCAGGGTCCCACAAGCATTTGGGGATTTTTTTTTTTTTTTTTTTTTTTTGGTCTTATCTCTGTCCTGCATCTCTTTCCTCTCTTTCAGGAAGACCTATGATGTCAGCTACTGATCTGATTGTTTCTTGAAACAATGTTCCTTGTTCTCACAGACTTGTGAGAGGAGAAAGACTGGAGTGGGCCTAGAGTCTCCTGTCTCAGACTGGGGACTGCCAGACAGAGGGCCTCAGACTTCAGCTTATCAAGATATTGAGAGGAGACACAGCTCAGGTCAGAGGCTCTCAGAATCACCAGGAAGGTTTCTGCTAAATAAACATAGACTGGCTTCATTCTGTGAGGTTTGATTCTAGTTCAGTGACTGTTTGGTGAGGACTAGGTACGTATATTTCTTTTTTTATTTTTTTTATTTTTTTTATTTTTTTAATTTTTTTAATTTTTTATTTTTTAATATATGAAATTTACTGTCAAATTGGTTTCCATACAACACCCAGTGCTCATCCCAAAAGGTGCCCTCCTCAATACCCATCACCCACCCTGCCCTCCCTCCCACCCCCCATTAACCCTCAATTTGTTCTCAGTTTTTAACAGTCTCTTATGCTTTGGCTCTCTCCCACTCTAACCTCTTTTTTTTTTTTTTTTTTCCTTCCCCTCCCCCATGGGTTTCTGTTATGTTTCTCAGGATATATTTCTAAAATTCTAGGATCCTGGCAAAGAGCCATTGAAGGAGAATTTAGAGCCACACCCTCAATTTACAGATAAGGTATCCAATACATTGAATCATTTGCCCAAGGTCATAGCTGTTTGGCGGCAGGACTAAAACCAGAACTGAGAGGTCCCGACCCTCAGATCAATGCTCTTTTAATTTTCTACATCACATATCATTCCCCAGGAGCTATTTGAGAGACACTCGGAGGAAGTTCTACCAATAGCTTCTGCACATGCTAATGTGTCAGGGCACAATATGGAGGTGATCATTTTTACTGAAGGCTCATCTCAAATGCTGGTCTTCAGAGAGCAGAGGACATTTCCAGAGCCCAATTACAAGCACGAAGGGGATTCCTATTAAGGTACTGGGTCCCAAATTATATTATTATTTTACTATTTTTCCTTCACACTAAATTGAGAGTGCCTCTAGGGCAGAGGCAATGTTTTATTATTTTCAATGTGCCTCACATCTCACATAAACCAAGAACCTAGAAGGTACTCAGTAAATTCTTGATGAATAAAAGAAAGAAAAAGGAAAGGAAGGAAGGAAGGAAGGAAGGAGGGAAAGCTTCTCTAGCCCAATATACATAACTGTGTAAAAGGCTGAGCCTACCCAAAAGGAGAACACTGGATCCCCATGTGGCATGTTTATATATTCATTGGCTTATTAAAAAAATATTCAACATTTACAATTATTTACAGGGCCCTGTGCTTGGTAATGATGATATAAAATTAAACAAGACTAGTATCTATTTTCAAGAACCCAACAGACTAATTTAGGAAGATGTGAAAAATTGATACAGAATAATTTGGCAAGTGCTCCAAACATGTTTAAAAAAAGCCTAAAGCATCTGAAAGAAAATAGCTTAACCCTATCATGAGGGAATCAGTGTGTCCTCAGAGAGGTGGCGTTAGAATTCAGCCTAAAAGAATGAATAGAAATTTCTTAGAAGAGAATGAATGAATAAGGTCTTTTATTAAAAGTGATTGGTACCTTTGCTTCATGGCTAGAGGGCAGGGTTTAGGAACAAGTATGATGTCAAAGATTTGTGTTGGCCCTTAAAAGTGTTTTTTTAATATCACATTGAAGGCTCAATCTGGTGCTCATAGATGACCACAGAAACATCATGATTAGACTGTTGACAGTGTGCATATTGGATTAGAGAATGGGAGCCCAATTGGGGGCCACTGAAGGCATCCTGAGAGACAAGAATATGAATTAGAGGGGTGCCTGGGTGGCACAGTTGTTTGAATGGCTGACCTCGGCTCACGACTTGATCTCATGGTTCATGGGTTTGTGGGTTTGAGCCCCATATCAGGCTTTGCACTGACATTGCAGAGCCTGCTTTGGACTCTCTGTCTCCCTCTCTTGCCCTGCCCCTCCCACCTTTCTCGTGCTCTCTCTCTCTCAAAAATAAATAAAATTAAAAAAAAAAGAATCTGAATTAGAGATCTGAAAAAAGAATGGAGATGAGGGGGAAAAAAGATTTTATTTATTTATTTATTTATTTGAGGAGGATAGTACTGGATGACAGATTGTTTAAGAGACCAGAGAGAAGGCTCTGTTTGTAAACATTTCTTTTATTGTTTGTTGTTTGTTTGTTTTTGCCATATGGTGTCTCTCTTCCAGAATGGCCTAATATTCTCACATTCCAATTACAAATGGGTTAAAAAATATGAACACATTGACTTGAGAAGGCCACAGCAGATAAGCAAATCTGAATCAGCATGCAGCCATTCTTACACCTTTGATAACACGCCTTTTCAGCCTACCTTGGCAATCACAGTACTGGCTGGAGAGGGCAGGCTGCCAGGGCAGTGGCATTGCAAGAGCTGTAGACTGGATACACCAGGGGCTCCAGACTGGAAAGCAGCATGAGCATGTGGATCAGAAGAGAGAGATGATCGTGACAATGGGACTGGGATAGGTCCTGGAAGCAAGTTCCACCCGGTTCATTTCTTTTAGGCTTGCTTTCTGAGTATATGCTCATATGGAGCACACTCCCTAAGGACACATTCAGAGTATTTCAGTTTGAAGTCAAAGTGATGATGTTCCTTGTTGGAATGGACACCTTATATACCACTGGCAACATGGTATCCCACTAGGACATTGATGGTGGTTGCCGCCCTTTCATGGAACTTGGTGGTTGCCATCTACCAGATGTGTGGATCATATTAATTAATAGCTAGCAACAACATTTCGTCTTCATCGGTGCTCCAGATAAAAGCCAAACAATAAATCACAATGCTAGAACTTCAACATTTCAATTCGATGCTGGTGGATTATGTTAAGACCCACAGAAGAAATAAATCAATTCCAAAAACCAAGAGTTAATTTTTTCATGCCTGGTTTTCAATTTTCTCATGTGTTTTCTTCCGCTACTAAAAGGTGAAAATAAATAGCACAGTTACAATTGTGGATTGTTGTTCGGAGACTCCAACCTCCAGTGGATGTTCGGAATGCAGAAACTCAAGCTGAAAAAGAGAAAGAAGTTTGTAGAAATAGGAGAAGGTAAGAATCACCAGATAGCAACTATGAGAAATGAGTGTCGTGGAGGCCTGAGGAAAGGGTCATGTTTAAAGAGCTGACATTATCTGAGTACCTAAAATGTGCCATACCTGCTCTAAGTCCTCCACCTGTATCATCTCCTTTAATGACTGAAACAATGTGAGGAAACAACTATCGTTATTTTCATTTTGTCGAGAAAACTAAGGAAGCTAAGGTGAAGTCATTTACCCAAAGCTTGCACAGCCCGAGTTAGCATTGATAATTCAGTATCATTCTCTTAAACATGACATTATTCTTCTTCCCAGGAGTTACTGCATTAACAGGGTAATATGAACATGTACTACTAGTTTATGGGTTCTTACAGAAGGTCCTATGACCTCATTTCACAGAATCAGGATAGTATAGTGAGAAAAATCTGGATTGAGCACTGGGAGTTACCAATTCCTACCCATGTGGCTCTGAGAAAGTCACCTCCTCTCTGAAGTTCATATTGTATTTTGTCACTTCCATAGCTCTATTTAGTTTTAAATTTCAAGTAATTGTTATTATTAAAGTGGTCAGTAAAACATCTCAAATGATGGAAATCTAGTACATTCTATTTTAGCATGCAGGTATATAAACTGGCTATGCTATATTCAAAACCATAGTAACTTACAAGAAAGATCAGATCCTTTAATTTTCTGTTCCTCTATGAAACAATTAGATATTAAGTTTGAGATGCGATGTCACCAATCATGACTCTTCTCAAGATCCGTGGTATGCATGTCCAATTACGGAGTTAGTGGATTGTAACAATTATACATGATGTAAGTATTTCCCTTTGTAAGGGTAAGGAAAGGTGTTAGTATTAGCCACTTAGAACTCACAGTGGATGATGAGCGCTATGGTGATTGGACAAAGAGGGGGCACTGACATAGTAAGCAGGAAACCCTGGAATCCAAAATACTTGAGTGTTCATGCTTCCACTCACATGTGTTAATACCCCCTTAAGTGCGTATACAAGAGAAAGTTTGTAGAATCCAGGGGCAGCATAATTAATAGTAATTATTTCCTTTTTTTTTTTTTTTTTTTTTTCAGATTTGCTACCAGAAGAGAGACAATTCCTTTTTGACTATTATCTTAGAGGGTTAATTTTGGGAATCCGTGTAAAATGAATCCCCAGTGAAAATTCTCTTCATATCATAATTAAGGCCAATGAACAAAAACAAATGATACTCAAATATAGTAATGAAACTTCTGCATCAGTGATCAGCTCAAACCCTGACCTGACAAACAGACGTCTACGTGGCTTTCCTGAATATTAGTCCCCTTTTGTCACTATAGAAAAAATAAAGCTTCAAAAACAGAAACATAAGGGAAGCAGTTAATGCTACTTTGGATGATAAAATAAAATGAAATAACTGTAGTAGAGTAACTACATTCTTGTCAGTTCAAATCATAAAATCATTGCTTTTAGGTCATGGCTCGTGAAAACAAATTCCTTTTCTTAACACCAGTATTTTACAGACAGATACCAATACTCACTCATAAATTTCTTTTTTTTTTTTTTTTTTTTTAACATTTTTTTATTTATTTTTGGGACAGAGAGAGACAGAGCATGAACGGGGGAGGGGCAGAGAGAGAGGGAGACACAGAATCGGAAACAGGCTCCAGGCTCCGAGCCATCAGCCCAGAGCCCGACGCGGGGCTCGAACTCACGGACCGCGAGATCGTGACCTGGCTGAAGTCGGACGCTTAACCGACTGCGCCACCCAGGCGCCCCTCATAAATTTCTACTAACATTTTCATGCACCCAATTTGCAGTATTAATTCAATGCTTACTATGTGGCAGCCACTTAGCTTACTTAGAAAAAACTCAAAGTTGATCAGATCTCAGAGTTTTCTTTATTTCAAAGTCATCATTTTATCTGAATTCCTGATGAATAAGAACAACAAGACGTTTGAAGAAAATTGGCCCCTAACTTTTGTGAATTTTCATCTCAACTTCAACTATGTTAACTGCCAACTCTCCAAAACAAACTCCAATTCAATTAGTAATAAAATATTGCAACTCTCTGTGAAGCTCTTTCTCTTCCTAATGGCAGTTTATTTGATCCAAAGTAAAGGACTGAAATGAACTACTTCCTTGTATCACTCTGTTCTTACATATTGTCCTGAATAAGCCACATTCCTTCTTAATAATTTGAAAGCATTTTCATTCGTGCCCTGGGAATGACTAGAAGAGCTTTTAATATTATTAAGTCTAGATCAAATCAATCCAGTCTAAATAGGGCATGGGACTAATGCTTCTTTAACCACTCCTCCTTCTGACCAATTATTCACAACTATATTGGTGGCCTTGTTAGAAAATCCTTGACATCTATGACCAGAGGTTCCAGGCACAGGCCACTTTCATACATTTTCCTGACAACCTTTGAACCGAGCTGCCAAGCGAAAGCTTACCATAGTCTTAAAATCCAAATGGTGATTCATTGTTTGCAAACAGAGAGACAGATTACCATTGTTAACTTGACCTTAGCCTCTAACTCCAAGTCAAAACTGTTTGAAAACATGGGCATCTTAACTAGAGCAAGACATAAATCAAATTACCCTCAACACCACAAAGAAATAAATGGTTGGCATCTTAGGAACTGTAAAGTGCCGTGGGTTTTCCTTGGAAGGTGAAGTTGGGACCGATGACAAAATACCCCATTACTTAATTGAGTTTAATAAAATATGGAGGAACAAACTTTGCCATGGTTTCAAGTAGTTTGATGGATAAGTAGGGTAATTCCGAGAGCTTGCTAACTGCACGGTTCCTGGGAATGAAGTTTTTCTAAGGTTATGATTGAGACCACAAACGGGGACTATCCAGTAACATGGATAATGTTGTCTTAATTTCCTTGCTGCAGCCAAATCAAATTAATGGATGATATGGTTTTAATGGGTTTACTTGTAGGATTTAGTGCAAGGCAGGAGTAGAGAGAGGGAGTGAAAAGGCTGCCACAGGGAGACAAGGGGGAAAGAATTTGTTCCCGAAAAGACAATTTTGGTAAGTGAAGGAGGTGTAGTGAGGTGAGGCAAGAGCTAAGGCCAGGCCAAACATGACCATCAAGTAAGAATTTTATGAGCATGGTAAATCTCATCATGTCACAAGTCAGACTGCAATTTTATTAAATGTTGGTTGAACTGAGTTGAGGCAGTGTGTGTCCACAACTGAGGAAAAGGAAGACTTGGAAGTTCAAATAATAACAGATCATTATTGTTTTTGGTATATGACACTAACTCTGCTTTTTCCAGTGAGTTTTAACTAGAAACTAGAGGTCACAAATAACATGAATATATAATTTTTAATGCTTATAGTACCCAGTTTTTAAAGCCAAGCTAAATTAAAACTAAATGTTGAAGATGTCTAATATTAATGAGATAGCGCCAATCCTAATATTTTAGAAGTTTATCTTTATCATTTACTTTCTGCTTTGGATCTGGGAGGGAAGAGAACTCTGTATAACAGTCTAGAAATGTGTGACAATTCAATTGCTTTTGATATCTCTATAAAGGTACCTATTTTGCAAAACAAAATCTTTTCGAAAACTGTTCTAGAAAAAAAAAAGCACTTTTCTACACAAACAGCACATAAGTTCTTCAGAAGATTCTACCCAGAATGCTCGGTGATTCAGTGTTTCCAACAAAAGATGATACATCCCAGAAGCGCTAGAGATATTTTTCCTTTTAATAGTTTGCCAAAGTGTAAGCTCTTGTGAAATCTGAAGGTTTTCAACATTGGTACAAGCTAGTTATTTAGAAACATATAAGCGTATCTTTGGGTCTCTGGAGAATGCAACTTAATAGAAAGTGGCATACATGTGCACCTGTGGATGCTAACAGCAGGGGTACAAAGCTAAAAATACTGGCAGGACACATACTCACCCAAGGATACAAAATTCCTGTACTTCTTCCTGTCACCTAATCAACCTGCTGTCAAAAGGGCTGGTTGAAACATGAAACATTCAATAACTCACCTGGTTATTTTGCCTACATTAACTGGTCTGATTCTTTTCCTCTTGAATTGATTGAGTTCATCACCTGCGTTTGTGTTTGGGAATTGAGGTTATACCATCTTCAAGGACTGGAAATGTACAGCTTCTTTTCCACAATCACAATTTAATGTTTTGAAAGTAGCTACTTTCACGACTCAACACTAAAGTATAAGAAACACATTTGGGTATATGTTCATTAACTAGAATTTTATTCATTTTATTTTTTTTATTTTTATTTTTTAAGTTTACTTATTTATTTTGAGAAAGAGAAAGAGAGAGTGCAAGTAGGGGAGGGGCAGAAGAGAAGGAGAGAGAGAATCCCAAGCAGGCTTCACGCTGCCAGCCCCCATGTGGGGCTTGAACCCACACAACTGCCAGATCATGACCTGAGCCAAAACCAAGAATCAGAAGCTTAACCGACTGAGCTAGTCAGGCGCCCAGAATTTTATTCATTTTAAATTGTTGGAATCTATTTGACAAAAAAGAAAAGAAAATAGAAAAAAAAAAGAAAGGTTAAAAGGTCCAAGTGTGATGTTCCAAGGGGTATGGCGCATGTGGTAGAATTGCTCTGTCTACTTCCATAGTTTCCTTTGGCCCCATCCAATCAAGGAGGCATCAGGAGGTCCCCGAGATAGACTGATGTGTAACACATGAGGTGACAATGCAACCCTAAAATGTCCATGTGGACAAGCTGAAAATGACCAATAACAAATCAACTTTACTCTCTCCCTTCTTTCCTTCCCTCCCTCCATCCCTTCCTTCCTGCCTTCCTGCCTTCCTGCCTTCCATCCTTTCATCATTCCTTCCTCTTTCTCTCTACCTCTCTCTCTCACTTTTTATTTTTCTTTCTCTCTTTCCCACATAGCTTCTGCTTCTCTGTACTGCTCCAGTGCCTGGTAAATGAACCAACACTGTTTCTAGGCATCTGGACATAAACTTTTCAACTACTAGAAAACGTCTTCATATTTTAAAAATAGTTTCCCCAATTATATTGAACAGTGTTTGACCCTCTGTCAAATTATTTCTTACCTGTCTAATACAGAGCATGGGAAATTTTATGCACAATGTCTGTTATGGAGAATATACAACAATTTCAAAATATTCATGTCAAAGGTTATTATACACAACTGATAAGAAATTACTACACACCTGGAATTTTATAATCCAAAATCACATTTTCAACACAGAAAGTTACAGCAGAAGGCAGAAATAAATTCAAGTTTATGTATATAATTCCCTTTCCTTTCTGGTTTGTATAAATGTGTTTTTATTAAATTATTATTTCTTAAAATAACATTAACACTCCCATATATTTATGGGAATTCATCCCATATATTTAACTCATTTCTCTCACACACAAAAAGCCATATCCATGCACATAACTAATTCATTTTTCCTGATTCATATGTATTTTTCTTTTCTAACAACACAGTATTTTTTCAAGTTTATAAATTGGCAGCTAACAAAAACAATTCTGCCCCATTTCACCAACTTTATTTCAAATATATTAGTTAATAACTAAAAATGGAATACATAAGACTGTAAAAATTTAGAGACGTCAAAATAAGAAATTATAGAGATACTTAAGTCATCTGATTCTTCTTGGTTGGAGTAAGAAACAGGAGGGAGCTGTTTCCTCAATTAGTACCAGCCAGAGTCCAACAAAATCCCATCCCCAGTAAAGCTGAAATTTGGGTTTAAAAACATTCTATTCTAAAGCTTGAAGACTGGCTAACCAAAACTAAACCCAACCACACGCGCGCGCGCGCACACACACACACACACACACACACAGAAATAGAGCAAACCACTAAATCGAAAGAAATAGCGATACTCCTAGTGCACCTAATGGTTCCTTGCCATTTTTTTTTCTACATCTGAAATTTCATATTTACACAGAGCCAAAGATGCTCCATATAAGTAGGCCCAGAAACCACGTGTGAAGTGTTCTATGCTTGAAAATACATCTCCCGCCCACTATTCCCTAAATTATCCCTTTGAGAGAAACTCTCCTTTGAGTCTCTGAATGTTCTCTATTTATATGCACCCTCCACACCCTGGAAGACATATTCAACTAACACTGAAGTTCAGAATCTCTCCCTTCCTGTGTAGATTACTGGGACAAAGCTAAACACAGCTAGGTGGAGGGTGGAAGACTGAAAGTACTCAGATGGGGAAAATATGGCAGGGGGAGGGGAAGGGAAGTAGAGAAGCCTTGCCTGCTTTGCAATTTTCCAAGGTGGGCTTGTCCCTGGAGGGGATATTTTTGGGTCATGGAAGATATATATGGCTATCACCAAAAGAACCAGTTTTCTGTCGGTGGAAAATGAACAAAACTGGTACAACAAACTGGCCAACTTTTGTTGCAATTATTTTCAATCTGATACTTGGGTGTATATTTAACCTAGTAATAAAAATATTTTGTTAGGGCAAAAATACTTGACATTTCAATTCTGGGCATTTTTGTTCTTTGCTAAAAAACAAGAGGAAAGGGAGGTGTTGCAGTTTAAAATGAAGAGAAAAGAATGGGCAAATTATGCTAGATAGTCTCTAAGGAACAGGGAGAGAAACAAGCTGAGAAACTTCAACATTTCTCGCTGAAGTTCTTTAACCTGGAGATCATAACAGTGATAAAGCAGAAAGAACACTGTTCACGAATTCATTCCTATGTATTCATCTCTCCTCGATTCCTTCTCATCTCTCATGTCTGCCTACTTTATTTTACAGAATTTTCTTTGTCTTTATTTCCTTAATGTTTGTTTGTTTGTTTGTTTGTTTATTTATTTATTTTTGAGAGAGAGAGACAGAGACAGAGACAGAAACAGAGTGAGACAGAGCACAAGCAGGGGAGGGGCAGAGAGAGAGGGAGACACAGAATCTGAAGCAGGCTCTAGGCTCTGAGCCGTCAGCACAGAGCCTGACACAGGGCTCAAACCCACGGACTGTGAGATCATGACCTGAGCCGAAGTCAGATGCTTAACTGACTGAGCCACCCAGGTGCCCCAAATTTTACAGAATTTTCTAACAAGATTTTTCCAAATGATATTGAAGTATTGTGGAAAATGCGAAATATTTATTTAGATACAGCGGTAGTGTATTATCACCAGTTTTTGGTTTATGGAAACCATTTTTTTCTGTAACTATTAACAACTGGTCATTCTGCTGTCATCTTCTGATAAAAATCTGTGTAACAATTTCCACAAATGTTTTTTTTTTCAATTGTCAATTTAATTCACTGAAGTTATCATAAACCTAAACATTTTTAAAACTACTGTCAAGATACTACTTTTCCTTTGACAGACTGGCAAAGGTTATAAGGTTTGACATACCCACCGTTTGCCAGTGTTAGGGCCAAAAGCCATCTTCATACACAGGGTGAATATAAATCAGTGACAGTTTTGTTGTGGTGGTTGTCAGTTTTGGAGATAGACACCACTTGCAACATCTATTAAGGTTTTAACTAAATAATTGGGACAGCTGGGTGGCTCAGTAGGCTAAGCGTCCGACTTGGGCTCAGGTCATGATCTCACAGTTTGTGGGTTCGAGCCCCACGTCAGGCTCAGTGCTGACAGCTCAGAGCTGGAGCCTGCTTTGGATTTTGTGTTTCCCTCTCTCTCTGCCTTCCCTGCTCATGTTCTCTCTCTTGCTCTCTCTCTCTCAAAAATAAACACTAAAAGAAATTTTGTAAAAACGTTTTAAGTAAATAAACCCTGCAATTATGCAGCTAGGAGGTTTAGCTTACAGAGGAACTCCCAGATCTGTGGGTAAAAAAAAATAAAAATAAAAAATAAAAATGCAAGAATGCTCACCACAGCATTTTTTTAAATAGAAAAAAAGTGAAAACAATCTGAATGTCCATTTTTATGGGATTTAGTAAACAAATCATTTTAGAGGTTTACAAAGGAATATTCTGAAGCCATAGGGAAGAAAAGTCAGATATGTGTCAACTGGTAGGAAAAGATGCCTAAAATATCTAGTTTAATAAATAAACAAGTAAGCAAGACACAAAAATAATGTTTGTCACAAATATATTTGTGTAAAAACAACAACAACAACAAAAACAAAGAAAAAAAAACCCTGAGGGGTGAGTTCAGTGAAGCTTTTCAAACTCTACACACTTCTGCACTGTTATTTAAAAAAATACTTTTAATTTTCATGTATTTATCATATACATGATATATAAAACAATGAATTTGAGAGAAAAATAATAACACTGTAACATTCACCTTTTTTTTTTTTCTTTTGAGCCCTGGCCCAAACCCCACACAGGAAAGAGGGAGCCAAGGCCCTCTAGTGGAGAATTGCAACAATGCATCTCTCTTAACAATCCCATTCTAAAGAAATCTCAACGTTGTAATTCATTTATGGGTAGACTCAAGTAAAATTTTATATCAGGTATTATCACAAAACACATAAAATTCAATACCCTTGCATTCAACTCTCACTTTAGCAATTCTGGAAACATCCTCTGATAAAATTTTAATTTATGATGCATTTTCTGTGTGCAACAGAAACCTGCCTACTTAGTGGCATGTCATGGGAAAAGTCTGAGCGTGTCCGTCTGCTGATAAAATATATTTGCTAGCATAGATGCCTCAGTTACAGGAAAGGCTGACTTCTAATTAACTGCAAAAGCTTGTTACTAATTAAAAACCAATCATTGCGTATGCCAATCTCTAAAGTGGGATCTATGTAGGCAGCTGTCACCTCAAAACTGAATCACCGTATGTGAATAATAAAGGGGCTTATTTTCATGGGCTAATCTAAAACATTTCTAACAAGAGAAACTATTTCCAAACTATAGATGGCTGTGTCAACCGCCCAATTCCCTCGGTCCTGTGGAAGGCATGCGGAGTTTCCTGTCAACTTGAGCTCTGAAGCAGAAAAGTCTCCAACCCAACCACTGGGCTTGCTCCGTATTAAGCATTGGCTACCTTGGAAATGTACCGTCTCTCAGTGCAAAACTCCCCAAAGGGCAATTCAAATCACATTTAGAATTTCCTATTTACATTGCAACAGCCATGGCAGAAGTCTGAATGTCACAGTACAAATCTGGCACCGAATGCAGAGTGTGTTCAGCGGATTCGGTTTCAAAATTCACTTCACATGAGCATGTTTTCATCAAGCAAAGGGGGGAGGGGGTGTCATGGGATAATTTCGTGTTAGGAACTCTGGTCTTAACTCTTTATCATCTTGAACCAGTAAACTAGTGTTTTGCCCTTGCAAGGAAAGAATTTACCAGACTGCTTTGCATAGTAACCTTGTCTTTTAAATGCGTATATGGAAATGCTGTCAAGGGAAGACAGGCCACTATTATTTCCAGTTAAATTTCCTATTGACAAAGGGAAATTTAGTGAGAACAACCTAGCAAACAGAGGCAATTCCTGAAGAGGCAAATTTTTTTCTAGAGAAGTAATGAAGGTCACTATTTTTTTTTTTCCTCAAGCTGTGTCCATGCCATGGGGAAATGTACTGGGACACCATTCTTATCTTCTGGTTTCTTTTTTTTTTAGTATATGGATTTATAGGGGTAGATTTTTCAAAATGAACATTCAAATGCAATTTTTAAATTTATTTTGAGAGAGAGAGAGAGAGAGAGCGAACAAGTGGGGTAGGGACAGAGAGAGAGGAAGAGAGAATCCTAAGCAGGCTCTGCACTGTCAGCACAGAGCCTGATGTGGAGCTCAAACTCACAAACCGTGAGACCGTGACCTGAGCCGAAATCAAGAGCTGGAAGTTCAAGTTCAACCGACTGAGCCACCTAGGCACCCCTAATCAAATCTAATTTTAAACAAACTTTGTTTTGTATGCTTTGTTTTGCCTTTTTTTTTTTTTTTGGTTGTTATAGTGATCTATCTGCGAGGAGAAAATGTTTATTTCAACAGAACACAGTCACACGCATGCATACCGTCTTCGTCTCCAGATTGCAAATCCATCCAACTGAGGTGAACTTGAAAGAGTTCTTCCAGACAAAGCTGGAAGGTAAACCTGGCAGTGAGTAGTATCACTTCCCATCACCATTTAGCGATGGGGCAGTTGAGTTCACATCCACAAGATTCCCTAGTTCAGACGTGAACATTTATTTGCAGTAAATGATGATATGCCTAGCAACTTACTACAATCGAACACCGAAATAATTTATTCTGTCCTGTCTATCTTGAAGTTAGTTTAAAAAATAAAGTGTACTTAAAGGCAACATGTATTACCATAGACTTCTAGACTCAGAGGAAGAAAAAAAAAAAGACTCACTATTTGGTCTTTACATAGTTATGTAAAAAATAACATAAGCATCCCTTGGCTAAGGCTGCCTTTGAAAATTCCTGAATTGGAGACGTAAGTGCTGCTTTAATTTGCAAACGGATAGAACTCATTTGGGGCTGGGACTGCGTGTGTTACCAGCACATGAAGCACAAGAATTGACAAATATACTTGAAGACAATAGACCCATCACCCTACAGAGTGTTCTCACTCAGGTAGAGGAAAATTTGTGATTCACAGTCCACTGGGGTAGACATTTTTTCTCTTTCAAAATTTTAAATCTGTTAGAACACTTTGAACCAGTCACTTGCTCTGGGTTTCGATAATATGTTAGCATATCGGATTAGCATATTTGACTGAAACTACACTTGTCTAGAGAACGAGGATAAATCTTCCTAGAGACTGAAAATTCATTGCATAAATTGTTTCTTTTCAAGGGCCAAAACGAACAGGAAAAGAGAAAAAAAAACAGCTCTTGTTATATGTCAGCTTCAAAGATAGAAGCTGAATACTTCCGAAGTTATGTACATTAGAATAATTTTTAAAATTCTTTTAACATTTATTTATTTTTGAGAGAGAGAGACAGTGAGCAGGGGAGGGACAGAGAGAGAGACAGAATCCGAAGCAGGTTCCAGGTTCTGAGCTATCAGCACAGAGCCCGATGTGGGTCTCAAACTCACGAACTGTGAGATCGTGACCTGAGCCAAAGTCAGACACTTAACTGACTGAGCCATTCGGATGCCCCGGCATTAAAATAATTTTTAAAATCTTATCATGGCTGGGAGCACCTGGGTGGTTCAGTCAGTAAGCGTCTGGCTCTTGATTTCGGCTCAGGTCATAATCTCACAGTTCATGAGATCGAGCCACTTTGGGGCTCGGTGCTGACAGTGCAGAGCCTGCTTGGGATTCTCTCTCTCCGTCTCTCTTTGTCCCTTCCTTGCTTGCTCTGTGTCTCTCTCAAAATCAGTAAACTTAAATAAAAAAAAAAAATCTTAACGTGGTTTTATGTACTATTCAGTGCCATCTTTTTTTAAATCCTATTGCCATCTAGTTAAGAGAAATTCTCCAGCCCTACCCTACATGGTGGACCCAATAGTATAATAAAGCAATTGGGGACTTTCAGTTGGACAGATTTAATTCTATTTTAGCTTCCCCAAATGACGATGACAATACTTTCCACACGTTGTGGTGTCAGGTATTAGGGATAACATTTAAACAACAGCTGGTCCAGGGCCTGGCATAGAGCGGGCAACAGTAGCAATGAGCAGCTTTACTCCCGAGTGGCAAGTGGGTAAGCTAAGGGACAGAGGTCAAAGGCAACAGCCCAGGCCTTCCAGAGGAAACATGTAAAACTCATGAAACGCACCCTGCTTATCTGAGTCCCTAAACCTTAGCTGTTCCTTTAAGCACAAGAGCAATCCATTTCAACATTTCCCAGTCTTAGCTGATCTATAATCAGAATGTTCCCACAGGAAGGGGAGATTTAGCCAAGTTGCTCTTTATGTAGAAACTATACATAGTATGTAAGCATTTGAGAATTTATTGTGAATGGTTCCTTTATGACAAGGCTGATCACATCACACTCCTCTGTGCAAAGTCCTTCGGTGGATCCCTGTTTCATTCAGCTAAAAGCCAGGGCTTTACAACGGTCAGGAGGCCCTAGGTAACAACCCTCTGCTTTTCTGCTTTCAACTCTGTAGCTCTTCCCTTCTGTCTCTTTGCTCCTGACCCACTAGCCTCTCGCTGTTCCTGAACTCTCACTTTGACTCAAATCTTGCCTTCTCCAGGAGGTCTACCTTGACCACTCTTTACTGCGATCAACTGTTTTGCCTATCCTGCATTCCTGATTCCATTAACTTTACCTGTTCCACTTTTTTTTCCCCAAAATCACTTATCACATATCATGCTACAGAATATACTTGTTTTTTCTGCTTATTGTTTATTACCAGTTTTCTCTTCCTTGAATGTAAGCTCTAATGGAGCAGTGCTCTTGGTTTTGTTCAAGAGTATATCCCAGGGGCCTCAATCAGTGCTTGGCCCACAGAAAGATGGGCATAGGGCATTAATCAGCAATTCATGGAAGAATACACTTGAGGAGACAATGTATTAAAAAAATGCAAAACCTCACTAGTAACCAGAAGGTGCAAATCAAAATAGCATTTCCTTTGCAAGTCTGACACAAGTTGCACAACAAAGTAATACTACAAATCTCACATGATTGGCATACCTACTTTGGATAGCAATTTGGATTCCTAAACAAAGCTTAAGATGCAATATCCTAAGACCCAGCAAATGCACACCCAGCACGAACCCTAAATAAACCCTATCACACGTGCACAAGGAGACAGGCACGGAGATGTCTGTTGAAACACTGCTCGTAATGCTAAACAATTGAAAACAACCTCTGTGGCTCTTTTTAGGAGCTCGGAGAACAAAGGTGTGGCACTTTTACACAACAGTGGGCTTTTAAGCACTCAAAAGTAAAGGAATCCGTCAACACGTATCAACACAAACTAACTTCCAAAACAAGAGTTGAGGAAAAAATCAAGTTGCAAGTTGGGAAGCACAGTATGATGTTATTTGTTAATCAAAGGCTAAAAGTTTACAAAGTGTTACTAAACGTTGTTAGCTGATACAGGATTAACTCCTTCACTGGGTACAATGCTCTCTGCGCTTTAGGAAGCACTGTCCTCCCTCGGTGTGGAAGGTTCCCTCTCACCTTATTTCTGACTCTGCTCCAAGTTTGGATAAAGTTCAGTGATTCTGCCCCAAGTACAAAGAATAGCAGGTTGTGTCTCTGAACTCTTTCTATGTTTGGTGTCACATAAACAGGCTTACTTTAGTTGACGATAGAGAGGGCTGCCCTAAATCTCCAAAATTGCACACAATGTTCGCATTAAATAATCTAGGTCATTAGAGTTCAGCCATGACTTTTCTAAAGGGCTGTTTTCATAGACTTTATCTTGTTCCATGTGACATATCTCCAGCAATAGACCGTTTTAGTTGTTATTTGCAGATATGGCTCTCAATTTTAGAGGAAATAGAGCCGTACTGTGGTTCCCAAATGTTACATTATCAGAAAGAGAACAAGATTTTTAGATACGATCTAAATATGTGAAGCTTTAAGTATAAAAACAGTTAACTCATACACTTTCTAGAATTCCAACAACTTCTTTTGTCATTTGAAACAGGGCAAAACAACATATCAGTTTTTAAATGCTCATTAAATACCTTTTTTTACTCCCCCTCGAAACATTTCAATTTTTTTGTTAAATGCTTTCCTTAGGATGGAATGACCAAGAAGCTCCCTGGTTCCCAGCATAAATCTTCTCTTTTAAATGTTGAACATGTCCGTTTTATAAAATGAAATTAGGTTGGGTTGTAGACAAAACAGGAAGAAAGAGTTTGTCTCTATTCTTCAACTTCATCCAAATACCTTTCCTCTCTGTAACTCCTGGTAACAATGATTCTCATCTGACTTTCTCTGAATTAGTTGTTGGCTGTGGTTTCAGGAGTTTATTAATATGCATCCATGAGTTAATAGTTCATCTCAGGGGTTTCATGATCTCTCTGGAGTTATCAGTAAAAATGAATGTGTTTTTGTAGGGGGAATTTCCATAACTTTTGATAGATCCTCTAAGATGTTGAGCACCCAAAAAAGTTAAAGAATAATGTTTTAAGAATTGAGCATTGTTTCCAGCTGTGGTTTTCACGAGTGCGGAAGATGACGACTCATTGGCTAAGTCTCTGAGAGGATCTGATTCAACAGACCTGTGGTAGGATTCAGGAATCTGCAGTTTTTAGAAGTACTTCAATAGATCTTGATGCAAGTGGACCCTGATTCAAAAGATGACACTAGTCCTCCGAATAAAATTTAGAATAGTGTTGCTTTCATGGTATTTGTCACTAAATAATCTTTCTAGTCTTATCTCATTTCTTCCATTATTTACACTGCCCTACAAAACATAAATCATTCTTCCACTCACTTATTCTTGCATTCAAAGGAGAGCTATTAGATTCATTATAGGGTCCCTGTGTTGCACTTCAAAGATGCAGTTGTTGACAAATACTCTAGTCACAAGAAATGACCAGCTTTTCTTTATACCTTGTCTCCTCCCCCTTCACCAGGTAAGTGCCTATTAATCCTGCGAGATCCAGTTCAAATACTAACGACTTGTGCAACCATTTTAGATTCTTTGAGACAGATTTCTTGTTTGTTTGTTTCTCAGTGTATCCCCAGCATTTTTTCAAACATTAATTATACTTTCATGCAATTATTTTTTCTGGTTCCTGGTTTCTGTGGTTCTCCTGGTCAGGAACCATGCAGAAGTCTGACATGTATCCATCTGGCTCTCTTCTGTTCCAATGCCGAAGTCCCAGTAATGTTTCTGAGTATTTAAGAAAAATATCATGTTTTCTTCCCTACCAAGAGTATATACATTTTAGTGAAATACTCTTGAAACCCAAAAACTCATTAGAAGAAAAAGTAAAGAATTCCTGTGGTCAGAATCCTAAACACAATGGTATGTTTTGGGGCAAGATACTTTGGTTAGGGACTCTTCATTAAATCTGACACTACATCTGAAAATCTAGCCTCCCCCTGCCAACCACAAGAATAGTCTCCTATTTTACAGAAGCGGGGGGAGGATATATCTAGGCATTTGCCCCTGTGACTAAAATGGTCTTCAGCTCAGAATGAACATTGTCATCCACCCCAGACCTAGTTTTACTGTCAGATAATCTTAAAGGTATGGTCACCAGGGGAGACACTGGAATTTTATTAGATTTGGAAAGAAACCATAAGGAAAAGCCAAGAGTCTATCTCAAGTTGGTTTTAGCCTTAATGTCTTTGAAGAAAATCTATAAGTTGCAGGGAAATGAGGCAACATTTTCTAAATCTTGGATGCAGTGACAACAGTGAGGACGAAGGAAGGGAGAGCATGCCTGGTAAAGACGTCACGTGGTGACGTCTAAAACAATATTTATTCCTCTATTAATACAGCACCTATCTTTAAACACTCCTTTCAGAGCTGGGGATTTAAAAATATATATGTGATTAAAACATGATTTGGGCTCCAAATTCATGCCTAATCATATTTGTGAGCTTGATATTTTTGAAGGATTTTATTTGTTCCTAAGAAAAAGCCACAGGCAAGTAATTTGTATATCCTCAGTACTTTTATTCTATGTATGTTGTGAAATTTGTAAGATTTTGAAATGTTGTGAAAGCATACTTCACATTAGTAAAAATATCTTATGTTCTTAAAGCATGGCATTTTGGTGATGTACTTTTGGAATTCAGGCAACTTTTAAATCCTTGACCTTTATTCAGTTTGAAGCACTTCATTGCTGAGTAGAGTATTCCCCTCATGTGTTGGGATACTGGATTTCCATACTTTGAATATGTGCATTTATGCATAGAGAGATGAAAACACATGGACACAAATTACTTAAGTACAAGACATGTGCGTGGTCATAAATATGTGCTGAGGTTGCCATCAACAATTTTCCTTAACAGGTAGATAGGTTTTCATCTTTTCACATTAAACATGCACTTAAAATGGAACCCCTGCTTAAAAGTTGGAATACTTCATATAAAAAAATCTGACTTCTGGCTTTTCTTAAAACTCAGAAATCCTGGCAGCCTGGGGTCAACTTTCTTGCATGGCCACTGTCAGAGGAGTTGGGAAGCACCTTAGTGGCTGACCCCTGGGACAGGGCAGGGAATCTTCATATCATTCCCAGTATTCCTTAGTGTTTTTAGACCCTGGAGGACTTCCACATTTTTAGCTTCTTTTCTTAAAACTGTATTTTCAATGTCAGAAAAAGTGGCCTTATATATAATATCTGCTCATATTAGACTGCTGTTCTAGTATGCTCCAGTAATCCCAAAAGGCGGAAAGATTTATTCTTGGTTGACTATGGCGTTTCCTTCAGGTGGAGTTAAAGAGAAAGGCATTGACCCAGCAGTTGATGTGGATGGGAACCTTCAGAGTTGTTCTGCTTCTTCCTTCCCAGGGGCCACTTCAGGGTGCTGAGCGACCATATTCATAGGGAGTCCTGGGACCTCTTTCTTGGATCCTTCTTTGGAACTATTTTCAGGGGCTGGGAGCAGCCCCTGAAATTTAGCTCTATTAGGAAAATGTGCTAATGTACCTCAAGACAGGTGTGATCATCTGCAGCAGTGTTTCTCAGGCTTTAGCAAGCATCAAAATCACCTGGAGGGCTTATTAAAACACAGAATTGCGGGCCCCAGAGTTTCCTGCATGTAGCATGTAGCATGCAGAATTTGCATTTCTAACAAGTTCCCCAGGGACGTTGATGCTACTGGTCTGGGGGCCCCAGTTTGAGATCCACTTGCCTATAGATACCTACAGGGAATTTTTCAGATTCCTCTGAACACTGTAAATGCCAGATTTATGCAGAATAGGTCAGTGAAGGTAGCATCTCCTAGCAAACATTTTGATGACATTCACTAGGTGGAAGCTGCATCCTTCATGAATTATGCAGAGTTATTAGAATCATATCTGTACAACCTACCACCTCTATGTTGTTACCCCCCTGCCCTACCACCTATGGTAGTCCATAGACTAGCTGTGGCATAGTAACGGGACAGATGAATGAGAGAAAAACAGAGACAATGCTTCGATTGTTATCATTTTCCTTTTTTAAGAGACTATTTCTTTGGATATATATGTATTTTTTTAATTGAGAGGGATCTTTAAAACCACACGGTGGCAGTGTAATCACATGAGTGACACTTGTCACGGTGCCGGAGCGAGGTTTCTGAACCCATTACACACGAAGAGATAATTCTGAGAGCTAAGCATCTGCGGTTTTGGCTTAACAATTATTGGCCCGTAAAGTGTAAATGACAAGTTGTAGTCAGATACCTCTACAAAAAGCCTCCGTCGGTGCTTTCAATATTTTTACAATGCCTCAGACAGAATACATTTTTCCTCTCTGTCGTTTCATAGTGTGAAAACAACTTCACAAGCACAAGCAACAGATCATTTCATGCATGAGCTATGTAACAAATTCAATCCAAAATAACTCCTGCTTCAGTTTAGCAAATTACTGTGTGATAGCAAATTCGCTTCTAGACTTTAATCATTTTTGAAAAGTGAATTTGTCTTTTCTCTAGCATTGCTTAATTTTAGATATTTGCATGTCTGTATGCTTCTTACAACCAAGTAAAATTGAACTTTCCTGAATTTGTTTACTGAAGTATCTACCCAGACCTTTTCTTTCCATAGTGAGATTTTAAAATAACAGTAAGTCTTTCGTGTATTTTAATTTGGCTTGTTAGCTATTAATCTGTACTTTATAATCTGCATAACCCCAATATAATATAAGGAGTACTGGATTCTTAGAAGAATGGGGTCCTGACAAAGTGAAGGACATTTTCCTTTAGTCTGCTCTCTGTCCTAAAACAAAATATTCTGTACTCAGGAGAAATGGCAGATTCCTGGTGGTGATTGAGGCTGGGGGTGGATTTGACTTAATATTAAATATCAAAAATGCTTCTTATTTGCGTCTTGGTCTGGGGCTTCTGGTCACGTGGGCAACGGAAACAGTCAAGAAAGAGCATTGCAAATGCCGATAGATATAGGTGTCAGCAGAAGGGAACAAAGAACCTAGAAACTGCCCATACAACATAGGGTACAGTTCTAGTTTGCTGACAAAATATGGCTTTGCCAACAATGACCTAATATCAACAGCGAGCAGACCAAAGTGGGAGAGAAAGAAACATTACTTTTCCTACAAACCATCCTTATCCATCATCCTGACCATGTTCAGACTTCTCACACCACAGATATCCTGATTCTGGCTTTAACTGCTGACCTTACATTTTGGATCAAAGAATACCCTCTGGGCATTCTGAATCAGACGAAATACTTTCTGGGAAGTACACTGTGACCGAATGTCCTAAATGCAAGGATCTGAAGGGAAAGGTATATTCACTCAGAGAAAGACAAGATTCAAGATTTAAAATGATCTTCCCGAATGCAGACTAGAGGAGTCATTAAAATGTTATTTTGAGGATGTAACTATTGCTCTAATGTGGGTAACGTGTGCTGCACTTTATTGCCATGTGTGTTAGGTGGAATGGGAGCCCAGAGAGCCCGCTAGCACTGCTGAGCTTCACAGGACAGCAACAGCATCTACAGTTTCAGAGGTTACAACTCCCCGGGTCCTCATTGCAATTGATGGGCTGCACATAGTGTTCAGAATTTCGTACTTGCCCCACATCATTTGAGTTTTTAACCTGCTCTCCTAGTTGAGCTACTCCATATTCAGCCAGCTTCTTTCAGAGAGGTGTCCAAGTTTTAGTGTATTCCAGAATCTGATGATTGAGTTTTTAAAGGACAGATTTTAGTGGGCACCTAGGTGGCTCAGTCGGTTAAGTGTGTGACTCTTGATTTTGGCTCAGGTCATGATCTCAAGGTTTGTGAGTTTGAGCCCCACATGGGGCTCTGCTCTGACAGTGCCGAGAGGGACAGGCTTGGGATTCTCAATCTCTCTCTCTCTCTCTCTCTCTCTCTCTCTGCCTTCCCTCCCTTCTCTCTCTCAAAATAAATAAATTAAAAAAAAATAAAGGCCAGATTTTAAGATTTAGAAAAATACAGTATGCAGAAGTCTCATGCATACATTCAACCATATATGGAGCCATGCCTGGATGTATGAGGTAGGTATTATTATAACCACTTTGGATACAAAGAAATTGAAGCCTAAAAGAGGTCAAGTAATTTGTTCACAGATTACAGAGTCACTAAGTGGTAGTGCTGGGATTCCTACACAGGCTGGTTTGGTAACTCTAAAACCTATGCTCTAAATCATTAACAAGGTTGGAAGGATTCCATGATTATACTTCCTACCTTCAGAACAGTTATTTCTTCTCCCCTACATGTTCCTCCCATACGAGGACTACAGAGGAACCAATAATCTATTGTTTCTGTCTGAGTATAGATTATAGGCAGTTTATAAAAAGTAGATTCTTTCTCAATGCAAATGCTGCTTATTTTTTAATACTGACACATATGTTAACATTTAAAGAGTATTCCATGTAATATTTATATGCATAATATGCATTAGCAATATGATGTTGGACAGTTATAATTTTATCAAAGTGCAATTATGAGGATGACTATATGAGCTATAATTCTTTTTGACAATTCAATCAGGCTTCAAAATTTCAAAAGAAGTTTAACTTGCCTCATTGATTGATTTATTCATTATTTATACCCTGACTACTTAAAAAAAAAGATTTAAAATAACTTACAGAAAGAGAGAGCCATCAAATGGAATCATTAAAGCAAGGATGAAAGAATAATAAGCATGCAATAAGAGGGACAAGACAGTTGTGCCCAAAACCTTGGATCAAAGAAAACAGCTGTAATCAGACATGCTTTATTCATGAGTTTCCAGATAGCTAAAGCAAACACAATTGAACAATTAAAAATATAGTTCTCTAATAAAAATAATAGTAAATCTTTGGTATATTTTAATTTAGCTTGTTAGCTATTAATCTATACTTTATAATCTACATAACCCTAGTATAATATAAGGAGTACTGGATTCTTAGGGGAACCGGGTCCTGTCAGAGTGAAGGACATATTCCTATAGTTTGCTCCATGTCCTAAAACAAAATGTTCTGAACTCAGGAGAAAAAATACTATATTTTTTAAAAAAGACACCTATCATTGTACTATTAAAGTGTTTTGACTTGTGTGTGTGGTGTGAGGTAGGAGTAAAGATTCTTTTTTCTTCCCATATGAATATGCAGGAGACCCAGTGCCATTTATTGAAAAGACCACTGCATGTTCACTATGTGGTAGGGTGACTGTTGTCATAAATCAATTGACTCTGTATGAGAGGGTCATTTTTCTTAACTTTTACTATGTTCCATTGGACTATTCATCTATATTGAACCAATGCTATATGATCTTAATTACTGCAGTTTTTATCCAGTAATGAAAGTTCTCCAGCTCTATTCTTATTCTTCAAGATTGTCTTGGCCCTTCTTAGATCTTTTTTTTTTTTTTTTTACTTATTTTTTATTTTTTATTTTTTTTTCAATATATGAAATTTATTGTCAGATTTTTCCATACAACACCCAGTGCTCATCCCAAAAGGTGCCCTCCTCAATACCCATCACCCACCCTCCCCTCCCTGCCCTTCTTAGATCTTTACTTCTCCAAATGTATTTTACAGTCAGCTTGCCAATTCAAAAAAAAAAAAAGGTGCAGAAATTTTACAACTGATTGTGTTAGTATTGAAAATCTGGCAACCCATGGCCATGGTATATGCTTTCCTTATTTAGCTTTTCAAACTTCTCACAATAATAATTTGTAGTCTTTTTTTATGTTTATTTATTTATTTTTGAGGTGGGGGAGGGGGCAGAAAGCGAGGGAGATAGAAAATCCCAAGCACTGTCCGTGCAGAGCCCCACTCAGGGCTTGATCTCATGAATCATGAGATCATGACCTGAGCCAAAATTAAGAGTCGGACTCTTAACTGACTGAGCCAATATTCTGTAGTTTTAAGTTAGGGGCATTATAACTCTTACATCTAAATTTTTTTTTTTTTTGATATTTGACATTCTGTAATGCAATTACACATGGTATCCTTTTAAAAATTTATGTTTGTTTCTGGTATATAGAAATGCACTTAGTCTGTTCATTGATATAGTATCCAGTGACCTTGCTAAAATTACCTATTTGCTCTAATAGTAGGTAAATTCTTTTATGTTTCCTACACATAATCCAGTCATCTAGGAACAATGGCAGTTTTATATCTGTTTCCAGTAAGTCTTTTTCTTGACTTATTACACTGGCTAGGACTTCAACTGCGATATTGTGAAGAAGTGGTGATAGCAGCATCCTTGTCTTGTTTTCTTAATCTCAACGGGGTAGTTTCAGTATTTTACTACACAATATGTTTGCTGTATTCATTTTTACATATTTTTTAAAATCAGATTTAGATATTTCTTTTCCTCATTTGCTAAGAGTTTATGTATGTATGTGTATACACATGTATGTGTGTTTTATTATAATGAATGTTGAATTAATTATGTACTTTTCTGCATATATTAACATGATCATATGATTTTGTCCTATTTTCTCCTAGTACTATAATACACTACACTGATTTTCTTTAAGTAGATTTTATGCCCAGCACAGAGCCCAATGTGCAGCTTGAACTCATAACCCTGAGATCAAGGCCCTGAGGTCAAGATCTGAGCTGAGATCAACGGTTGGATGCTTAACCAAGCAGCCATCCAGGTGCCCCTACTGATTTATTTTTAACTGCAAATTTACTTTTGAATTCTTGTTACAAACCTTCTTAAGCAAGATATATTATGCCATATATATATATATATATATATATATATATATATCTTGCTAAACAGATTATAGATTTAAGTTTGTGGATAAGATATAAGATAATAAAGCTTTCAGGAATAAACAAGCAAATACATACATGAGCTTGAATGAGCAAAGACTTACTAAACAGGGATCAGAAAAAAAAAAGAATGACAAATTAAATCATATTAAAGTTAAGAAACATGCTCATTGAAAAACATTGTTAAAGGAATGCAACCGTGTGCCACAATGTGGGAGAAAATATTAATACTACATATAGCCTACCAAGGACCACATCCAGATATAGAATTTCTATAGACCAATAATAAAAGGCAGGCAATCCACTTAAAAATTGGGCACAAGAGTAAAATAGCGATTCACAAAAGAGAAAATCTAAATGTCAGTAAGTATATGAAAAAGGAGTAAATATCATTAATGATCAGTGGAGCACAAATTAAAATCATGGTAAGATACTATTATAAACAGGCCTGGAATGATGAAAATGGAATACACAGTATCAGGTATTTCAAGGACAGAGTGACTAGAGTATTGCTTACAAAAGTATAAATTATTATAATCACTTTGTAAAACCCTTTGGCACTCTCTTACTAAAGGTAAACGTCTGTATAACATAAGATGCAGGAATTACACCACTAGGTATTGCCTAACAGAAATGCATAGTACCTTTACAAAATATATAAAGGAATGCTCAAAACACCAGTATTCATATTAGCCACAAATTGGCAACTACTCCAGAAGCCACTAAGGTAGCCAGCCTGTGAGATGGCCTGCTATGATCCCTGTCTCCTGATATTTGTGCCCTCTTGTTGTCTCTTCTCACATTGTAACAGGGCTAGTCTGTGTGACCAATAGAGTATAGCAGAAGTGATGGTTTGTGGCTTCTGAGATTCCTTATGAAAGACTGTATCTTCTCTCTTAGGCTCTTTCCTCCCCTTCTTTCCCCTCCTCTCACCTACTCCTCCTCTCCTTCTTCCTCCCCTCTCCTTCTCTCTTCCCTTGCCTTCTCCCACCCTCCCTTCCTCTCCTTTTGCCCCTTTCACCTTTTTCTCATCACTGTCTGGGGAAGCCAGCTGTCATATCAAGAGAAACACTACGAAGAGAGGTGTGGTGAGGAACCGAAGTCTTCTGCCAACAGACACGTAAGTGAACTTGGAAGCAGATTGTCTCAGTCAAATCATCAGAGATTGAGCCCAGCTGGCAGCTTAAACACACTCTCATGAGAATCTCTGAGCCAGAGTCCCCCAGTGAAGTTGCTCCTAGGTTCCTGAACCTTGGAAACTGTGTGAAATAATGTTTGTTCTTTGAAGGTGAAAATTGTCGCAAATTTAGGATAATTTGTTATTCAGCAATAGTTAACTAATACATCCATCAACAAGAGAATGGGAAATTGTGGAGTAATCATAAAATACAATAGCAAACAGCAATGGGAATGAACAAACTACAACCATATGCATCATTATAGATGAATCCCACAAACATGTGTAGTAAAAGAAACCAGATACTAAAAAGTATATACATTATAATTCCATTTGCATAAAGATCAAAAACTGACACAAAACAAATCTACAGTGATAGAAGCCAAGAGAGTGGTTATTCTTCCATGAGGCACAAAGGGGCTTCTGGGGATATCAATAATATTCCAGTTCTTGGTCTGAGTATTATTGACGTGGGTGTGTTCAATTTGAAAAGCTATCCTTCTAGACAATTAAGATTCCTTTACTTTTGTAAATGTATGTTATAATTAACCAGTTTAGTCAGATTAAAAGGGAATGTATTGTGATTTCAGTATGATGGTCTCTGAATAATATAATGAACTATTTTTTGATGATAGTTTCTTAAAAGTACAGAATCACTTTACATGTTGTCATTTCTGATACTTATTCTGGATAAAAACCAAGTACAAGTAGTGAATCACAGTACCATGAAGATGATTCTCTAGGGAATTAAATTAATGCGGTCCCAGTATATAGCTTTCTAATAATCAAATTTAATTTTAAGATAAGCTTAGCAGTGTTTCTCAAACTTTAACATGCATTAAAAAAAACCCAGGGGATTGACTTAAAATGGAAATGCACTCTGCCTCTATTCCCAGAGTCTGATTCAGCAGGACTGACAAAGGGCCATGAATTTGTATCTTTAACAGATATTCTCATGAAACACTTTTGCAAAATACTGAGATAAAATTATACAGGTATTTTTTGCAAACCTTGGTACATACTTGGATTTCTGAATTCCAAATATAAACCACAGTTTAACTGCAAATACACATGGTATTTGATACCTTAAAGAAAATTCCTCAAAATGGGGGTAGACAAAAATTAAAGCCTGAATATAGGAGCTCATATTTTAAATGCCTTTGGACAATCAAAATGATGTGAAATAAAAAGAATCACATATATTTTATTGATTCTAATATATAACTTCTGTTGCATGAGAAGGGTGATATCTATAAAAGATATGCACCCGTTGTACAATAAATGTCACTCTAACATGAACACCCCCCTAAACAAAACGCGCGCGCGCACACGCACGCACACACACACACACACACTTGTTACTCCAAATAGCCAACTCTGAATCTTCAATGAACAAAAACAAGTTAAAACCCCACCAATTTCAGTAAAATCGTACTGCTTTCTTAGAAGTTTGTATGTCTCTATGTTATGTCCTCACTATAGTCTGAAAGTCTTCACTTGGCTGTGGAAATGACTCTGGCATGGAAAGCACGTGACTCTGACTTGGGAGGAAGAATAAGCCATAGCTCTCAAAGGACAGAAATCCAAATAACCGGTTTTCATGCAAATATGCTCATAACAAACAAAGCAAGGCGAAAGGAATCCTGAAGACATAAGATGTGTAGGCAGGATTATTTATAAACTGTATTATTCTGAAACTGCCCAAGAGGCATCAGCAAGTCTTTAAAGGTCCCTTATGATCACTGTTATAAGTACTGCTGGAAATAACATACAGCAGTAATAAACCATGGGTAGCTACAGAAGCAGGCATACCATTTACTTTACCAAATGGGGTTTATTTTTCCTCTGTAGTCTCCTCTTAATAATATGGGCCCCAAAGTGAGGTCTGTGTCTGGATTTATGAAGTCAGTGAAAATGGGGAGGTCCCAGGTCCTTGTGTATGCCAGCAACTCTGTAATCATGCAACAGCGTGCTGGGCAGGGGATGTGGTTACCTCCATGTTCTGCACATTCGCTAGGCCTGTTGGTGCTCACTAAATCCTTAATGGGGATGACACCACGACAACCAATGGAGGGTTATAAATGCCGCTACCTCAGGTGCAAAATTAGGGGCCAGACTTTGAGGCCCCTATTGCTGAGCCTACGAATTTTTCTATTAGAACTACCACATGAAGGGATATAGAAGCATGCTTATTAACATCTAACATCTTCACCCTCTATAGAGTAACTATTTGACTGCAGTGAGGCAGGTAACATCTCCTCCTCTGTTCAGTAACCTTTAGAATAAACAGTAATCAAGTGCCTCAGAGTAAAGAATAACAAGGATGCTAGCATGATGGCAGGAGCAGAATAGGAAATATGTGTGTACATATACATACCTACATATATACGCATATGCACATGCATATCCATATTTACACACGCACACACGCAGATGAAAAAGAAAAAGAAAAACATGAAGAAACACTTTCAGAACAGGCTATTTTAAAAATCAAGACTCCATTAAATAGAGAAATTAGGTCTATATAACCGATGTAGAAATGTATTAACTGGTGCAAGATAACAACATGGAACAATCTAGTTATTTTTCTCAAATGCTAACTTCGGTAAGGGCTAGAGAGAATTCAAACCCTGACCTCTCTTTTTTGGCCTATGGAGTGCACCATGTCAAAGAGTTGGTTTAGGTCAGTATATGAGGGGCTATTAATATTGTTCCTCATAATCTGAGAAAGCAATTGCGATTAATTGTAAAGCTGTCCCAGTGCTCTTTCCAGCTCTGTACCCCTGCCCTTTGCAATGTGACACTCAGTTCCTCTCTTCAAGTAGTAGAGTTCATTTCTCCACCCCTTGCATCTTGTCTGGCCTTATGACTTGCTTCGGCCAGTAGACTGTAGCAGAAGTGATGGTGTGCCCGCTCTGAGGCAAGTCCTAAGAGGCCACCTTGGACCAGCCAGCCATAGCTGACCTGACAATTGACCACAGATACATGAGAGAGTCCAGCTAAGTCTGGCCCAGACTAGGACAACTGCCCAGTCTACTCATGGACTCATGACAGATAATAGTTATTGTTTTATGACCTTAAGTTGTAAGGCAATGTGCCTACACACCAATAGCTACACAATCCTGGCTGATATTATGGTGAACAAGTTACTTCTCTAAATAAAAGGTAGTTTTTGCATTCCTTTTTGGACATAGATGACAGCCATTATTATCAATTTTGCTATCTCATGTGAGATGCATTTCTCAGTACTTCATACAACTACTACAATTAATACTTGAAAAACCCAGATTTTTGGTATGGTGCATTCCCTAGATGGGAAATCTGAGTCTAGGCACAGCAACAGTAGTTTCTTGTCATCGCCCCTCCACATTAGAAAGGTGGTTCAAAGGAACAGCTTCGTTACAGAAAGCCTTGGGAGGATTAAAAGTGATCCAGGCAGGGGGCGATGGGATCCAGATGGAAAGTGAGGTACATTATGAATAGGCAAACTCCCTAGTAACCTTTTCATCCTCAATTGGCACTCTGAACCAAAATCAACCTTAAAAGCAAAAGATGAAATGCATTCCAAAAAATGGCTACTATCTTTAAATTATCATGAATAGGTACCAACTGGGACATTGGTCCCGGGATGCTCTTTTGTAAGTGAGCAAAGACAAACATCCTAATATTCTTTCTACCTAAAAACCAAAATCTAATTGCTGAGCAGACTCTTCCTGGGCAAAGAAATCTGAAAATAACCAAGTATTCAATCTATTCCATTGTTTGAATTCAAATGATGAAAGAAACCATATACTTTTAAACATGCCTTTCTAAAAACACTGGTGATCACAACATACTGACGATCATAACATAGTCTACAACTTGGAAGATACTGTAAAATATCAAGGCAAAAAAAAAAAATTCTGTTCCCTTGAGCCCTACAGATTTACTGTTTTGGCCCAGGGGTAGCTTGAAACTGAAGCTCTCCTTGTGGAGACAGAGGCAATAGTGGGAGAAGTCACAGTTATTACTACTTTTAACCACAGTCACATGTGTTTCTATGGCCCTGTCCGCAAATACCAGCATCACTAGTAGCAAAGAAACACAAAATTTAAATCAGAGTGAATTTCACACTTGAGGCAACAGGCAGCTTTACATTTGGATATGACATTCAGAGCTATGTAAAAATACTACTTTGCATACAGATTATTGAATGCTTTGTCTTGGAAACCAATTCATGTTCTGTATGCCAGGACCCAGGGAAAACTGGCGATGCTGACTGGCAGACTCCTTCATTTAAGTTACAGAATTCCAAGAAGAAATATAATTTCCCTCAAGCATTTTTTACAAAGAAAGGAAACCGGTAACCCTTCGGGGATTGAGTTATAACACTTAGAATGAGAGAAATATATCTTTTGAAAGACACAGAAACTATAATTTTCCCCAAATTGGTAGTGAAATTAACTACAGGAATTTGCACATTCATCCTAAATAATAAAGCACAGGTCACCAGATTATCTTTTTTTAAAACTTAACGTTCTTGGAAAGTGATGTCTGAATATTTAAAAAATTAATTGTCGTAATAAGAGTTACTAATTATTGAGGATCTATCATGTGAAAACCTGTGTAGCTGTTTAAATATGGTAAGCTCACAACAATCTATCAACATAGATATTATTGTTATTCCAACTTGAAAGATAAGGAAAGTGATGTATAATTTGCCAGAAGCCCCATTTAGAAACACACTAATGATTTAAATAAACAGCTTTGAATTAAACCATTTTAATGCTGTTTTTTTGTTTCCTTCCACATTTATCATTCATATTTTGCTGCTCTATGAACACATTGAAATCAGAATCATGTAAGAACCAGACTCCTCTAGACCTTTCTTCTATTTCCTTTCTCTCTTTTCTATGACCTCACAGTTCTCCAAATTCTTCTATCCTCCATTTAGAAAATATATTTTTTTTAAATTTATCTTCTTATTTCCAAGCTCTTGCTGAGCTAAATTTCATGGTTACACCCCAGGAAAGCAACATACCAATTTTGGACAGTAAAGACTTCATCATGACTGACATGCCTCTGATTGGTCCTCCGGGTGGTAAACTATGTTACCCAAGATTCAGGAGGTAACCTGCCTTCTTTGAGGACATCTGTCTGTACTAACTTTTTTTTACCAGCATACATATTGGCATCTCATTAACATTTATGTGTATGTGTTTTCATAAATAAGAATTTAAGGTTGGTGAAGACAGCAGTGGGTCTTACACTATGCGTTCTTTTCATAGCAGATACATTTTAATTCAGATAACTAAAAACCACTCAAACACTTTGACCTCAAAGCTGACATGTAATTAATCTTTAATGAGTTATTAACATTCTTTGCAAAGTTTTATAAGGCCTTGCTAGGGATTAATAAAATTATTAAAATTCGAAAAATTAACCTTGAACAGATGAGTGGGATATTTTACTATCTTGTCAGGTGGATAACATACATGAATACTAAGTGTGCGGGAACGTACCACTTGACAAAGGGTGGCTTTTACAAACATTTGCATGGCACTCTTAAACTATTCATCATCTGATGCATAGTCTTTTCATATGTTTCCAACCAGAATTGTCTTACTTTTCATTCTAAAAATCTAAAACACAATAGAAAAAAAGTATGTGAAATCCAAGAGAGTATAATATTGAGACTGTGCATTAACTATCATAAAGAACACATAATTCAAGATTGATGGCAGTAAAAGTTTAAGAGACTAAATATAATTTGAGTTGGCTTCTTTACCATTTCAACAATACTGTGATATTGAAGTGGGTATTATAGTTTCCTTTTGGAGAATTTTCCAAGTTTGAGTAAGATAATAGATGTGAAAAATGCCTTGTAAAGCATAAAACATTAAGCTGTTTTTATCATGATATGATTATTAGAGATGTAAATCACACTGCTTGATCACATAGTTTAAATTATAGACATTCTCTCTAGAAATGCGAACTTCTAAGGCTACTAGATATTGATGGGTTGGCACTATCATTTTGCATTCTCTCAAATTTAAGTCAGAATTTAGCAACGTACAGTGAAATCTACAATGGAAATACTTCAGATTCTATAATATAATGAAACATAATTCTCTGCTAATAGCTAACACACATCATCCTTATGAGAATACATAGGGAATTTCAATGATACTACAGAACTGCTTCCTTAAGATTTGAAAAGTTTCAGATTCAACTTCTGGAACACATTAATTATGCGGAGATGCTCACTAAGGTAGACATCCAGGAAGTCTGAGCTCTTGGCTGTTGTGCTAAAGTGAGGCACATTAAGTGGTGTGCAGGCTCCCTTCTCTTTCTTCTCTATATTCAGACAATTGATTAATGATGGCACAAGAACACAGTAAGATCGACTGTATCTTAAAATAGCAGAAGGATTTATTTCTCCAGTTTCTTGGACCTGTCATTTTTATTATAGAAAAAAGCACATACAGATATCTCAGACTGAGCATCACCATTGTCTCTGAGGCCAGCAGGCAGTTATGTATTCTTGGAAATAACTATTATGATCAATCAGGCATTTAAAATTGAGCCACTTTAAACCGTTTGAAAATTGATTAATACATGTATTTCATCTGATTTTCCTTTCATATTCTATCTCCTTTTGGGCCCAAGAGATAGAAATTATTCCTAATATAGTCACAGACACTCCTTGAGTGTGGCCCGAGAAAATAAACTATATTAGATAGTTACAAATGCAGCTAACTATTGTTGTGTTATCAGTTGTAAGACCCTCCCTAATTTTAGAGATGTTAAAATATAAAAAGAATTGTGACTTAGAATACATGATATAAATATGGCATATGTATGCATATGTGTGTGAGAGAAGGAAGGAAAAGATAAATTAAAACTTGGCAATAGAAAAATTCAATGATTTCAAAAAGTTACTTCTCAAAGTATCTATCAGAACATTTAAATATACTGTTTGCAAATTTCATGTGAAAGCAACTTTCCAGGTATGTTTTTGATTTCATTTCAACATTAATAACTCTCATGGATTCTGCATCCTTCTTTATCATTATTATATTGGATCTGACCTTCTAGGGTAAGAGGGATTGAGACTGAATAAGATTCATCAACAGGGATAATGTATCTTGGAGAGGCAAAAAGATTTTAAGCATTCTGTTGATAGGGCAAAAAAAAAAGAACAAAAAACATTAACCAAAAATGGTTAACAATTTTGTTGCCTTCACTCTCAAGTTTTCTGTAAGGCAGTCTAAAGGCACTGTGTTCATTTTCTCACTTCCATTCATTCTTTAATCCTGATCTGCAGGGTCATCTTCTTTCCCCTCAATGTGTGTGCATGTGTGTGCGCTCATGCACCTGAGTACCTGTTTTAATTACCAAATCTCAAGTCACAAATCCTACATCTATCTTTCTTTCTTTCTTTCTTTCTTTTCTTTCTTTCTTTCTTTCTTTCTTTCTTTCTTTCTTCATTTTTCTTTGCCTTTTTTTTTTTTCTTTTTAAGCAGCACATGAGACAGCAACAATCTTTTCTTGTTGGAAGTCCTTTTCTGGAATTATATCTCTAAGTCCTTCTATTTCTTTATCACCTTTTTCTACCTTTCTAAAGCAGGAGTAACAAACACAGGTCCCTGAGGCCCAGGCAGGAAACAGTAGTAAGAGGATGGAGTCTCAGCAGGTGAACACCAGGGAGTGGTAGGGACCAAGACCAACTGGAAAGTGCCTGCCCCACCCAGAGAGCTAACGAAATGTAGCTATTTGTTCCCACACAGGAATATGGTCCTAGTGTTCCCAAATCATCCAATTTTTTAAAAATATTGAATCACTTATTTTAAAAGGAATTTGCCTTCCATTCAAAATACATCTGCAAGTCAAATTTAGCTCTAAGGCTGCCAGTTTGTAACATCTGCTCTAAGTAAATCTTGATATCATTCACTGGTTTCCCATTCTGTATTTCCCCCTAAATGTAGGGTATTTATTGATTTCTGCTCAAGGTCTCCATAGCTTTTGTCTTTACTGTCTTCCTCTTAGTCCTTTCATCCAACCTGTCTCTATGTTGATGGTTCTCACATCTACACTCCTAGTTCTGATCCTTCCTTTGAGTTCTTAGGATCTGATTTTCCAACAAATGATTATTCATGCATGTCCTGCTCAGCATGTCTCAAACTGTACATACCAAATCATTGTCAAACTCGGTCATCTTTCATTTTCCACATCTGTTTACTGAAACTTGTGATATACAATATATATTTTTAAATTTTTATTACTTTATATTATTTTATATATATTGAAAGCTAGCATCACATAGTGGTTAAGATCAGTCATTGGAGTCAAACCACTTAGGTTCTAATCCTACCTCCCTCATTACTATGTGGCCTTGGACAAATTACTTTACCTATCTGTATCTCACTTTCTCCATCTGGACGTGGGGGTAATAAAAGTACCTACCCCATAGGGTTATAGTGATAATTAAAAAAAAATACTGACTAGATAACAAGATACAACATGGGATTTTTTTTTTTTATTGTCCCAGATTTGCAGAATCTGGGCAATTTACTCAGGTTTCACTAATGGAGTGTTAATGTAGTTTTATGATTCTTAGCTTTTCAGTTACATTGAGGGTATAAAATACGTGCTGTGGATTACTTTTTAAAGATGGGTAGTTTTTTTCTTTAAAGGAAGAGGTTTTGTTAGCCTATTCACTGAGTTTAACTATGTGCTAAATGCCCTTCCAAAGATGTAATGTGTATTAGCCTATTCAATACTCTGAAGAATCTTATAAGTTTCCTATTAGTCCCATTCTGCAGATGAGGATACTAAGGTAAGTACTTACCTAATGTAACAGAGAGCCTAAGTGGAGAAGCATAGATGGTCAGGCAGTCTGGCCCTGGCTTGCCGTAATTCATTACTGCACTGGACAGCATCTTTGGAGTTGTCAAGGGACTGTTGCCTTCCTTGTCCCCTCTCCATGGGGATGCTTTCCCTTCACCTGAAGCCCAGTGTAGAGGTTTCAGAGAAAACACTTTGAGACCTTGATATGTGCCTTCTGGAAAGTGGGAGATTCTTGAGCTGGTATCAGACCCACATTTGAAGATAAGAGACTGGAGAGCGACATTGCCACCAATGGCAAATTGTAGGAGCACCTTTACCACGGGGCAGCTGCTGGTGCCATAGAGGGCATCTTGAAGAATAATACTCCAAGAAGAAGGTAGAGAACAAGAGCAAGGTAAGGAGGGAGTGAAGGGCTCCACCCCTTCTCTCCTGCCCACTTCTGAGCTTGAGTTAGGCCTGGGCTAGCAAGGGAACAAGTTTAAATTGGATTAGGAATTAAAGTTTTGATAAGAGAACTATACTTTTAATTGGGTTATGGAACCTCATCCAAGAGCAAGGAAAAATGAAACAACAGAGAAGCTGAGCAGAGCAGGGCTGCAATGATGTTCTGCACCTCATGGCTAAGATCAAGTTCATTTACTCCTCTAAAACCTTTAGAACTCTCCTCATTACTTCCGCAAGAGGGACTGAATCCTCTAATATGTCATCTGGTGCTTTTCAACATCTAACCCAACTCTATTCCTTTTACCTTTATCTCCCATCACATCCAAACCTAAATCTAGTCATGCTCCAACGATAACACATGGCACACAAGCCCATCATTCCACACCATTAGGTGGCTGTTCTGCACGTCACTCTGCCTGGCATAAACTTTGCGCCAGCTTTTTGCTCATCCTTTAAGATTTGGCCAATATCTTACCTCTTTAATGAAACCTCAAGGATTTCCCCAATGGAATTAATTACACCTACTTCTCTCACATCTATTATCTCATCCTCACTTAAAATAGAATTAAAATTAGTGCTTTATACACCTTTCTCATCTACTACATTTTAAATGAATTCCATGAGGACAGGAAGACATCTTAGCTTTTTTTTTTTTGTATCCTATAAAACACTCAGCAAATGGGGTAGGTACACAGAATGCACAATAAACAATAACACAATTACAGCTTAATGAGTATTATAACCTGAGATCTTTCTCACTTTCAGAGCACTTGTAAAATTCTCAGGAAAGTCTGTTATATGGACTTTTGTAGGATTTTTGTTTGAAAAGGAAACAATGATGTCTGGACACATTGGTATCAAAAAAAATTAGAAAAGAAATTGTTCCACATGTCAGTTGGTCCTTATATTTATATATTAAACAACTACAGTACTAGAATGAATACATGTCAAATAAGTCAAAACGATATTTGATGGTAAGTAGATAAAAATTTCAAAACACAGTGAACCTTGAGCTCAATTAACAATGCACAAAGAGTCCACGTATATATGAAAGCAGTATGTGTTGGAAGGTAGAACGTCTGGATGACTCCGTAGAAATAAGAATTTATTTTGTACTCTGCCAGATATTCAATTCAGGGGTTGGGAAGCAAGCAGCAAATGCAATCATAGATTACTGTAGGCAGCTAGCCAGCTATATTTACGAACACACAAGAAGAATTTTAAACAGTTAGATTGGACAGTCCTATAAAAGCAAAAAGAACTGAGGCCACTCAGCATCTGCAGAATGCAAAGGAAATTCCTCAGGTCATTATTTATGCTAGATGATGAACAGGACTTACTATAGGCAGCTTCTGATTTACAGCACTGGTCATGAGGTTCAGTCCAGTTGGACAGGCAGGTACACTGGCTAGTATCAAGGTCCCGCTGAGAACTATCATTACTGATGTGGTGCAGCAGGAGGCTTAGGCTGTAGAAATAGGTCGGACAAGCTGCATACAAACAAATAAAAGCATTCTCCCTCCATCACTGAATTGAGCACAGGCTGGTACGGCATTTGACATTTCAACAATGCTTTTGGCTATGGCAGGCACTCTTTTTGCAACCTACAGATGTGGGGCCAAAAAGAGAACAACCCTAATCAAACTTCTTGACCTCTTAGAAATGTAGCTGGCTTGGAAATTAAATATTGGATACAATATTTAATATCAATAACTATTGTCTCATTTTATAGATATGTACTGTTGGTATGGACTTGACTGATACTCTAGTCCTCAATTACTAATTACATGACCTCAGACAGGTGACTCAATTTTTCTAGATTCAGCTTTCTCCTTCATAAAAAGGGTATAGCAATAGTACCAATCTCAGTTAGTTGTTCAGAGGATTAAATGAGTGAATCAATGAAAAACACAGCACAGTGAACATAGAGTAGGCACTCAGCATGAGCTCTGAGTAACATATTTGCACTATATTGCATATGCCTGTATTTACCACATAGTGTTGTTATTTACTTCACATTGACTTACATATTATTACACACATATAATTATATACTATTGTTTAGCTGAACCTCTTCTTTCTATATTCAGACACTAAGAGCCAGAGCCATTTATTTACTTTCTTAAAGTGGCTTGGCTATATTTAAAAGATCACATATGTCTTTTTTTTTTTTTAGAAAACTTTTTTTTTTTTACTGTTTATTTTTGAGATAGAGAGTGCACGTGCTAGCAAATCTTTGATGAGTATTACTTATATATCAAGAGTTAGGGAATACAAAAATTGAATGAATGATGGTTTTAATAATGGGCAAGAGAAAAATTCTAATACAGTATGATGGGTGATACTCTGGAAGGGATTTAGTATTTTTGTTTGTTTTTATTTACACATACCAGAAAATGAAAAAAATCTCTGAAAAATTACAACAGGCAATAAAAATGGAGGGAGAGAAAAATTCATTAGTGGGAAGAGCAATGATAAAATGACACTGCATTTTAAAAGGACATGATGCTTAGGGTACATGGGTGGCTCAGTCGGTTAAGTGTCCAACTTTAGCTCCGGTCATGATCTCACGGCTCCTGGGTTTAAGCCCATGTTGCTGAACTGACAGCTCAGAGCCTGGAGTCTGCTTTGGATTCTGTGTCTCCCTTTCTCTCTCCCCTTGCTCTCTCTGTCTCTCTCGAAAATGAATAAATGTTAAAAAAATTTTTTTTAATGCTTAAAAGCACATGATGGTTGGGGGAATGAGTAAAGTATGGAGAATGTGTGTGATAATTGTCAATATGCTAAGAGCTAGGGACAGGTTGATGATGGTCATTTAGTGCCCGAAGCTCTTTAAGGGATTTCCGTTTCATCACAGAAGGCATCAGCAGGTCATTGAGGGTTATAATGTAATAACAAGATTAACTTTAAAGATCTGAGATACTGTAGAAGATGATAAGAATAGGGGGAAAAACAGCTCTTGGGGGCCCTTCAATGGATATGTACTAAAAAGTGACAGCCAATTTGAATATTAACTCTTTGAAAACAGAGGAAGCTAAATCTCCTGAAGACCAGATATGCCACTCCTCAACTTAATGCCTTTATATCACTGCACCTCAACTCTCTTCCACTCCCACAGACAATGGGAAGATGAACGCATTGGTAATGACATACGCATCAGTCCTCAGCCACGTCCCCATCTTAAAACTGAATTTGCACAATAGCTTTTTGAAAGGCCTGTCACTGCTTCAGTGTAGACTCTTTGTTGCACTTCTCTGTGGGAGCTGACATTTTGCTGATACTTCATCAGGCTGGACTGCCTGCTGAGAACAAGATTGGTAAGGGATATGCATCTCACTGCTGGAAAGGATGGGGGGATGCATTATTTAAATACAATTTATTTTACAGCAACTTAAAAATCAGATTTAAGATCGCTTTCAGAGACATTAGAAGCATATTATTGCATCTCACCTCTTCATGTCTGGGGATGGTTAATACTTTTAATTGTTGGAATAGTTTTTTTGTTTTGTTTTGTTTTATGTGGGTTTTTTTGTTTTGTTTTTGTTTTTTTTTTTCGGGTTTTTTTTTTTTTTTTTTTTGGCTTAGATAACTGTCTTCTTGTTCACAATAGTGCGTCATAAAGGAAACACCAGGCCTGATTTATGGTAGGTGTGTTACTGGAAGTTGGAAAATAGCTTAGAGGTTCTGTATGGGAACAAAATAGTTCCTCTAGATCTGAGTTAATACTCCAACTACATAAATTCTAGAGAAAAAAAAATGAGGCTGTGTCTGCATAAAACAATGCAACAGTTTTTTTTTTAAATCTTCAGTCAGCAAAAGCAAATAATTTTTGCTCTAAAAATAAATTAGACTTGGGAAACTAGTAAATTTTTTGTTGGTTGGAACTATTTGTTGGTTAATTTAATTTGACCAAAAAGGCCAAACTAGTGATCTGTTTAGAAACGGCAAAGTAAAATGGACATCTGAGAAGTAGTCATTTCTTAGTATCAAGAAAGTAAGTAAAGGTTAAGAAATTACTCAGTGTGTTCAGAATAAAACTATTTGTCAGCTAGTGGTATGCTGGAGTTGTTACTACCAGCTTGGGGAAACCAACTGTTAAATTTTCTGGAATTTTGCAAGCCAGTTGACATCCCATTGGTTGCTTGACCAATCACCATGGTGAGAGACTTAACACGGTAGAGAATAGCCAGTACTATCAGCCAAGATCTTTACATTTCAGAGGACCAGTTGTAAAACATTTACCAGATTACCTCTCCAGAAGGTTCCCACCTGTATTCAATATGGTTTTCATGATGTTTAATGATGTTTAATTATCATCATTTCATGATGATTAATCATGACATGATGTTTGATGATATGATGTTTAAAGCATAAGTTGTATTTGGAGTTAGTATCCTCTTTCTAGTGTCTTCTCCCCCATTCTCTCTCTCTCTCCTTTAGTAGTGAAGGAGCCAATTGTGTAACATGGCAGAATTCAGAGAAGTTGTAACAAAACAACTGAGGGATAGAAAACGGGATTTCTGAAGACAGGGAAACGAAGAGTTATAAAGAAACATTACTTTCTTCTTTTCTTTTTCTTAAAAGAGAGTTTTAGTGGTGCTGTCAAGCTAGGCTCAATATGCATGTCATGTGAAATAGGAGAAAACAGTCTTAAATCAAAAGAGCAGCAAGGGGCGCCTGGTTAGCTCAGGCGGTTAAGCAGCCGACTTCAGCTCAGGTCATGATCTCACGGTTCATGAGTTCAAGCCCCGCATCGGGCTCTGCACTGACAGTGCAGTGCCTACTTGGATTCTCTCTCTCTCCTCTCTCTCTGCCCCTCCCCCACTTGTTCTCTCTCTTTCTCTCTCTCAGAAATAAACATTAAAAAAAAAAACCAACAAGTTTAATTAAACTGAAGGAAAAACATCTCCACTGTTATGGATACAGTGAAGGCCACCACAAGACAACACTTAAAGAACAGGCAACCATCTTACTTAGGTACTTAGTCAATGATTGGTCTGAAGATGATATGTTTTCCCTGTGATAGTAAAAGGGGAAACAGGTGAAGTAGTAAATATGGGTAAGACAAAATGTAGAAAGGAGGAAAATAGTCACTCACAGTCTCACCGTCTAGAGATGGCCACTGGTAACAACTGTTTTCCTTTCTACCGTATTTGTCCATAGACATATATAAGTATATGTCCTTATAAATTTGGGTCACTCTCTGTGCACATCATTTAATGTCACTTTAACGTCAACTCTCTCAACATTACACATTCTTCTAAAATATGAATCTTAATGGCCTCAGAATAGGCCACTCATGCATTATGGAATTTGTTTAATCATTCTCCTTTTGGTGGCTTTTTAGGTTGTTTCCATTGTATACTTTTAGTATTATAAATAATGCTGGGATAAAGAAGAAACTGGGACTCCTTCTCAGATTATTTGGTAAAAGGCCTGATACATAAGGCTAACCTTCACAGATTTTCAAGGTTGTGACAGGATATATCAAACCATAGCTGTCACCGCCCCCCCCAAACACTGTTTAGGATGTACAAAAAAAACCCACACAATTTACTGTAATGCAGAGAGTTTTCTAACACAGTGAAATAAACCCTTTAAAAAAAAGAATTATTTCCCCCCAAGTATTTGTATTTATAACTACCAAAAATTGGAATTTATACAAAGCCAATATCTTTAGAAATAGCTTTTGGTCTCTCCTGCCTTGAAAACATATTACCTTGTATAGCTTATAAGTATTTTTACAGTTCATTATGCAAAGTAACTAGGTTTTAAAATTCTGTAAGCACCATAACAGGATATTTAGAAAAATGTTGTATGCATTTTTTCAAACACAAGCCCCTTTTTTAAATGCCACACACATTTCTTTGTGGAGTAAGCATGAAGCATTTTTAATGAGTCCTATCTTTTGGTTCTACTCATTTTCCAAAATATCTTATTATGATGATTATATAATTTGTGTTTGTGTCTGCCTGTGTAAAATCAGATAATACCATATAACACTAAAATTGAACTGGACTAGGAGTTGGTGAATATTTTTGCCTATTCAATTCAATACATTATCTCATTTATCAGGTTGCCAATAGAATTACAATGCTATTACTAATCACCAAAAATTTCTCTGAACTATCATGATCTATTCTCAGGGAGCTTGATATCCTAGAATGGAAGAGTTGTAATATAGCTATTAAAATTAATATTTTCAAGAATGAACTGTTTATCTTTCTCTTCACTTGTTTTCAAATAGGCTATTTATATCATCTGACAATTGGAACAGTGTAAACTCTATCACTAACCGCTTAATAATTATTCCATTAAAGTTGAGTTAGACAAGAGAAAATGTCACTTCACTGTGGAAATAGCTAGTAACTACCTTCTGAATATGTAAATTCTTACCTTTAAGCTTTTTTTTTTTTTTTAAGCAAAAAAGTAAGTTAGGGATGGCCAGCTGCTGTTCCAGCAAAGTTTTATACTGCTTGAAACACTTGTCAACGTTGCCAGAACGACGGTCCTAAAATAAAAACTAAACGCTTACAGCCAGAAAAATCGTCAGGCAAAGACCTTAGCCTATCACTTTTGCTTGAGAGTTATCCTTAGGGGCAGTATTGCATGTCCCCCGAATGATCAGATGAGTAGCTAAATGCTGAATTCAATCCTCATGTTACATTTTATGTTAATATTTACGTTTCTGGTTTTATTTGCTTGTTGGTTTACAGAAAGTCCTCAGCACTGAAAATTAACTCAGATCATTGTTCACACCTTATAAAATCACAGATAATCACAAGCAACAGACTCTTGCTACCTTATCAGATGCATTTGAAGTAATAATGTAAAAAATATCGGTGCTATCATCCAGCCCGCAGCTTCCCTCAAGTTCTCAAACTCTGTTTCAATGTAGTGGAGTGGAGAAGGTAACACAGGCAGGGTGACAGAGGTTATGTAAGAACCACACACAGAAAGGAAGATAACAGGATAGTCGTTCTACTAGCTCGTTGAAGTGGGTTCAGTGCAACTAAGCACTTTTTATGAGTCTATAATCTGATGAGGATGATAGATCCAGGCTAGTGGATTCTCAAAACGCCTTGCAGTCTAACTTTGAATAGTGTACTATGGTAGGTTGGTTCCAAGGATGGCTGCAACCACATCTCCCACCTTGCAGGTCTTTTGCAGTGAGATTTTGCTACTTCACTCATCGGAAGGTAGAATTCTTCTCCTCTTCCTGGATCTGGCTGGCCTTATCACTTGCATAACCCACAGAATTTGGCAGAAGTAATAACGTGTGGATTCTGAAGCTGGGCTTTTTTGACATGTTATGGCTTCTTTTTAACACTTTTAAGATGCTGCTACTTGGATTGTTTTCTCGAGATTGCTGTGCTTTGAGAAAGTCTAAGCTAACTTTATGAAAATGCCATATATAGGAAAGATGGGGTTCCCGGGTTGAGAAGCCCAGTCAGGCCTAGTTCCCAGCCAGTCTACTAGCTGAAAGGGGGAGAATCATCTTATCAACCCACAGGATCAAAAGAAATAATAAATCATTGTTTTAAGCCACAAAGTACTGGGATGGTTCGTTACACCACAATAGATACTTGAAATACACCCTAACATAATATCTCATAGAGCAGTTAGGAAAAAAGAGCATTTATAAAGCTAAGAACTTTCCTGACTTTGTTGGTTATCCTGTCTAGGTCACTGACTCACATGTGGTACACGCTTTTCCTGTGTAACCAGGACAGTCACAGTTTTCAGGGTTTTTTTGTTGTTGTTGCACTGACTTCCATTCTCACAGGGTCCACAGGAGAACTGGCACTCTGGTCCCCAGAGGCCAGCAGAGTAGGCTTGTAGAATAAAAATAAAGAAAAAGGAAGGAGTAAAGTCTTATAAGGAATCTCAACATGCTCCCCGATTTCTTCTGTTGCCTAAGTGAGTTAGAAAAGTGTTCATGCGTGTGTATGCGTCTGTATGTGTTGTGTGTGCGAATGTATCTATGTATCACTGAGCTGCAAAGAAAGGAACATTCGAGTAGCCTCCAAGGATTTATAGCACTTCCAAAGACATTCCCTGAAGAAATCAACATGATGCCAAAACTTGTCACTTTGGAAACACAGATACAGAGGTGCCTTTTTTTGCTGAAAATGTGGTTTTTCAGACAGTAACAATGGAAGCAATTTTGATATATATCTTCGGGGGCAGTTGCACAGAACAAAACCTGAAAATGAGATGTAATTTGTAAAGGAAGCTTTAGGAGTTGCCGTGCTTGGGAAACTGTCCCCAAATGGTTGCCTGAATCCTGTCTCAGTCTTTGCTTCTTTTGTAAGCCAGAAAAATCACCCCAGAGCTTTACAATTTGTGTATTTTATAGAAGTGTGCAATGCATAAAGTGGGCAAAGAGGAACATGTTGCTGCTTTGTTGAGCGCCCTTTGAACCGGAAAAGGATGGCTGATGCCACAGGGCCCGGTGAAGGCTCAGTGAGAGGGTCCAGCGTTTGTCCTACCATGGACTACTGGAATTAGAAGCCTCGTGGGAAGCATTCTTTTAACACAGGGAAAATCTGGGAACTTTCCTAAACATGACAATTGTGGAAAGTGGCATCCATCCAAGTTGGGCTGTGAAGTATCTTCTCATCCTGGGAAGAATCTCTGAATAACAGAATTGTGACATTTTCTGGGATGTGCATACCATTCCTGGCTATTATGTATCGATCATTACTCAGTGCCAAGCACTTTACATAAATTAGCTCACATTTCCATAAATATCTACATGTGATGTAAGCAATTTTATCTCCTTTTTACATAAGAAACTGAAACTCCAGGAGGTAAAGTGACTTACTTTGAGTCACACAGCTAATAAGTAGCAAAATAGGATTTGAACCCAGATCTTCTGGCCTTTTGAGACTGAAATTCAGCCACCATGCCTAACCTGTGCCACAATACGAGCACCTGTCAAGTCAACTGACTTGCTTTTAGACAGCCATCAGAGCTCAAAGTTCAAAACCCGTCCAGCATGGAACTATGGTAACAAACATCTGTCCTTCTTTGGGCTGTCGAGGCCTCCTTTGATGGACTCAGTGGGCTCTCTGGACCAGAGTGCTCCACATTTAGAGATCTGCCTGCAGTTGGGATCCAAAATACCACAGGCTACAAACTAATCAAAATAAGGCAAAGACACTGTCATTTCCCCTTCCACCCGCCCTCTTTTTCGCTATTTCACAGATTCACATAGAAACCAGCTCTTCCACTCTTAGAAGTCATTGCTGATGGGCTAAATAAAGCCTGGTGCTGATTGTAGAGAGCACTGTTCATTAGTGCCATTGAAACAATCTGCAGTCTTTAATTAACTATTCATCGGCAATCTAGATACAGGTCTAGAGTTAAGATTTTTAAAGCTATGTCTGGCTCTAGGAGCACTTGGGCTACTTCACTTTTTTAAAAAAGAAAAAGAAACACAACAGGCCTGATTTTCATCATGCACAACTCTTCGAGAGCTCTTCTTGCCTTGATTTCAACTGCCAATCATGGCGATCCCATTCACCCACTCCAGTCTGATTCATAATTTCATTTTGTGGTTAGACAAAAATATCAGAATTGGACAAAGTTATCTGATTGAAAAATAATATGTTTTCCAGAGATTATGGTGACCTCTCTATTTTGCTAATTTACATATACTTTCAACTCATTTTCCTTCACAGTGGGAATCTCAGAAGCATTTTCCAATAAAGTATATTCAGCAGCTGCTTTAAGGAAATGTTATCAGAATAAATTAAATCTACCCAGATGTCTGTATATGGTATTGTCTCCTCATGCGTTGACTTCCAGGGCATGACTTCTTTAGCGAGTTATTGAATAGGGGGGTGATTCTAGGTCTATAAATCAGTTAAAGCAGGAGGAGGTTTAGAGATTGACATGGGGCCTACTCTTAGATGATGTTAAACACATTTGTGTTATGTCAGGCTTGTGTTTCCCTAAGTTCTTTTCTCCTTAGCCTAGAAAGTCACAATGCAGCTACAGAAACAGTCCTTTCTCCACAAAATCTAGATGGACACTGCTGCTCACATACTCCAGCTTCATAGCCTTAGGACAACCTGGAAGCCTTCATTCCCGTTCAGTCAGCTCCAGAAAATCCCTGCAGACCATCTTAAGTTGACAATGCAAGGAGAAATGTGTAATACTTGAAGGCAAAAGACAACCTTTAATTTCAAGGCTTACCTCTGTAAGTGAATCCAATAGTATGATGGCTTCCTTTCAACCTAGTCACTCCTCCTGATCTTTTTTTAAGTCTATTTATTTATTTTGAGAGAGAGAGTGTGTGTGTGAGTGGGGGGAGGGGCAGAGAGAGAGGGAGAGAAAGAGAATCCCAAGCAAGCTCAGTGTTGTCAGCGCACAGCCCGACGTGGGGCTTGAACTCACAAACCGTGAGATCATGACCTAAGCAAAACCAAGAGTTGGAGGCTTAACCAGCTGAGGTAACCAGGCACCCCACTATTCCTCCTGATTTTTAAAAAGATCGCTCTTTGGGGGCACCTGGATGGGCTCAGTTGGTTAAGTCTTCCACTCTTGGTCTCAGCTCAGGTCATGATCTCACGGTTCCTGAATTTGAGCCTCACACTGGGCTCTCTGCTTAGCACAGAATCTGCTTTGAATCCTCTGTCCTCACCCCCTCTCTATGCCCCTTCTCCTCCTTCTCAAAAATAAATAAACATTTAAAAATTAAAAAAAAAAAGATTGCCCTTTGGATCACTTCAAAAGCAAAAAGTTCACTTGACCATTTAGTTCTGATAATTGTATAATTATATTTGTTATATATTCAGTCTTTCTATGTATGAAAGAAAAAAATGCTGTAAGAATTTCCTCTGAATAAACAGTAACAAGTGCTTAATTCAGAATGCATCATAATAATATAAGAAAAAATTATAAAGAATAAAAACTGGACCATGAACATTTATGTATTCATTTAAGAAAATACTTATTGAGCAACTCCAAAATGTTAGGATTATTCTAGGAGTTTGGGAATACTTTGGTGAACAAAGCAAACAGCACCCCACAGCCTTCCCCCTGTGGGGACTAACTTCTAGCAGAAAGGACGGGGAATAAATATTAGACATAATAATAATTGGAGTATGTTATAATAATAAAAAGACTAGTATGTTATAAATACTATATATATATTAGTATACAATAAAAAAATAGTATGTTAGAAGATGATACATACTTTGGAAAAAAATTTAAAAGTTCAAGGAGTTTTGCAAGTTGTTAATTTTAAGTAAGGCAGGACTGACAAGATTCAATGAAAAAATAACATGAAACTTTGTGAAATAGTGAGAGAGCCAGGTAGATACCTGGGGAGAAGCTTTCCATGAGTCCACAAACCAGAGAAGCTGTTACTAACATCTTGATCTCGGAATACGTTTTCCCAAATCGTATATGCGCATGTACATTCACACATCTACATATGTTACTTATAATTGGAATTACGTTGTATGTAAACTTTTATATTTATGGATTTCTTAAAAATATTTATGTAATATTTAGACATTTGAAAAAAAGATGATACTGATACCCCTATTTAAATTTTCGAAAACTTCTCTATGGTCAGAATCTTTGACTTGTGTTTATTTGAGTGATCTATCTTCAGGTATAAAGGAAACAATTCTTTAACTCTGGAAGCTAGTACCCTTGGTTGATTACTTCAGCTCAAAGAAGCGATTGGTCAGCTTTAATCTTAAGATAAGATTCTCTGCAATGCGATCTTTCTTCTGCTCAGGCTAGCAAGGAGACAGCTAAGAGCAGAGGCTGAGAAGACAAAGTAAAATAACTTCATTGCCACGTGTCTCAGTTTCCTCACCTGCAAATAGGGGATTAATAAAGCTTACCCATCTCCTGAGAACACTGGCGGATTAACTAATTAATGATCATATGGTGCCGAACAAAGGCGGAGCCTTGTTATTAGAGAAGAAAGAAAATGTATCATCAGATTGTACCTTTCTGGCATCTGTTGCCTTGGTAACCAGATTTGCAGGTTCAACTGCCATTTTTGGCACTGCATTCCAGGGTGTTCTCCTCCACATACTGACATTCTGAAGAGCAGCCAGCTCCATAGACCCCCTTGGGACAATCTGCAAGCAGACTGAAGCAAACCGGTCACCTGAAAACCATGCTTTGTTTCTTTTACATTGTCAGTGTACAGGCATGTAGTTCTGCGGGGCCCGATTATGGGGAAAACAAGGGGATCATCCTGACTGCCAAAAAAAAGAAAGAGAAAAACAAATGTCTTTCAAATCAGGCAATTCATTTGCTTTTTGGCAACTGGATGTGAACAGTGAAGCCTGAACTACTTAAAAGGCTTTGGTGCTTCTGGGAGAGAAATTGCTTCTCAGTGTGCTCCATTGGTGTCTATAGTTAATATTCTCCAAGGACTGTTAAGATCTGCCAGGCCCTATATTCATCGGCTCGCAGCAAGGGGATGATGGACAAGCACTGATGTAAAGGCTCACCATTGTTTCCATTCCCTTTCAATATATGGTAATCGGAAGTAATTTTACATCACGTAGATTACACAAAACTTTCATCGTGACAGCCGCATTTTCTTGGCCACATTCTTTTGGCAAATGGTGTTTGCCTTTCCTTCATTATTTTCCCCATGCCGTTGAGTTTTAGGGTCGGTAGTCAGCACAGGAATTCTAATTTGAAGTCCCACCTTTGCATTTAGGAAAACATAGCCTTAGTTCTGTCTTTGAGGAGTTATTTACAGTACTTCAATTCCCTTTCCAAAACCTCTGACATGTTTTTTCCTTCTCCATTACAAATGTCCAAGGGACTAATCAAGATCCTTCAAGTAACCTCCAAGCTCCAGGTAACTGCATTGTATGCCTACAGAGGCTTTGTTCTCAAAAGCTGCGTGGAGAAAACAAAATAAGCCACTTGACTTTCTGCTAGATGGAAATTATTAGTATCTGCTAATATCTGCTATTATTAGAAGAGGTAATTTAAAGTAGTGGTTATAGTGCCACCATGCGGGGTAATCCTTGTCCTAGTTGCCAGGAACAGAGGTACCCCTAGAAGCAGAACAGATTTATTAACAGGACTCCTTTTCACTGTTAATATTGTCCCATTTGGATGATAAATTACGTGATCCCTCTCTCATCCTTCCTGTGGCTTAGACCAACTAAATTGCAGGCCTCTTTCTCAGAGCTTTTGTCCTCCTTGATAGGACTCTTGTGAATTCCAGAGCACTCACTTCCCTGGACTGGCTTCCATGCCTTACTCTTCCTGGTTCAGCATGGAGAACAGTGGTTCAGGGAACAGCTCAGGCATGATGGAATGCTTAAATATGACAACTGGACATATTAAGAAGCTATAACTGAAAATGTGCTTAGGGAAAAAGGAAAAGTAGAGTAACATCTTTGGCAATCCAATATCTACTTAGGGTTCATTATGCATTGAAATGTGCCCTTCATAATTCTTATGTTGAAGTCCTTACACTGAGTACTTCAGAATGTGTACTTACTTGGAAATTATGTTGTTGCCAATGCAATTAGTTAAGATGAGGTCATAATGGAGTGGGATGGGTCTCTAATCTGTAGGTAAAATGTGCGCACAGAGACACTCACACAGGGAGAATGCCATGTGAAGACTGGAGTTAAAATGGTCACTAGCCAAGGAACTATGGGAAGCTTAGAGAGGTCTGGAACTGATCCTTCCCTAGCACTTTCAAAGAGATCATGGCCTGCCAACACCCTGATGCCAGACTTCTAGTTCCAGAACTGTGAGGCAATAAATTTCTGTTGTTTAGAGCACTTAGTTTGTGGTAATTTATCATGATAGATTTAGAAAACTAATAGAGGGTTGCAAAATGAAGGTTCTGAGAGTCAGGTAAGTGGCATTAATAAATGAAGCCTTGAATCTAAGCAATAAGGGTCCTGAAGAACTAGAATGTGTATGTTCTTCCTAAAGGTGGTCACATTCAAGATGGTAACCACCATCACTACCACCACCATCTGCTCTTTGACTTTTTGACCAGATGGATTATGATTTAAATGTTTTTGCCTAAACATGTGATATTACCTTATAAAATATTCAAGTTATTACTAAAAATGGGGTGTGTCCTGTTACCCTAGAGGAACAAAAATAGAAATGATGCTATCTTTGTTTCTAGATGGGTCTCCTTCTCCTGGTATGTTCTAGGAGGTATGTCATGTTCTAGACCATACCAACCACACCTGCATTGTTCCCATTTACCCATGCCTTTTCCCCTTTCCTTCTGTTTTGCTTGTCCAAGTCTAACCTTTCCTCATGACCCAGGTTCAGTTTTCTATGGTGCCTTCTCTGGCTCTCTTATTAGAATATTCACAATTTACTCTCTGTCTTCAATGGGCATACCTTTCATAAAGTAGATAAGACCCATGAACATTCAACTAAAAATATAATGTAAGACCCCAAAAGTTCTCTGTTATTAAAAAAAAAACAGGTCACAGTATTACTGAGGTCCACTAAGGAAGGATTTCCAGAGAAGGGCATGTGAAATGGGCAGAAGAAGAGGGTAGAGATTGCTGTGGGCTCACAAGTGTTTGCACACCGTTTCAAGATGGGGTGGTGGGCAACCAGTGCTGACCCACTGGGAGAAACTCTAAAAGTTACTGATGGCTGGCTGAAGTATTTACTGGTGATTGTGTTTTCTTGCAGCTTTTGCAAAACATGGTTGATGGCCAAAATGCAAAATGAATAGCCTGTTTTAGAAATTTTATGGAATAATAATTGCTTTGTATTAGAACACAGAAATAAAAGAAACTAGCACTGGGCCTTTGATATTCAATCCCCAGAAAGTGTCAAATGTCCATTTATTTAAAAAAAAAACTTTTTGTTAATATTTATTTATTTTTGAGAGAGAGAGAGAGAGAGTGTGTGTGTGTGAGCAGGGGAGGGGCAGAGGGAGAGGGGGACACAGAATCTGAAGCAGACTCCAGGCTCCAAGCTGTCAGCACAGAGCCTGATGTGAGACTAGAACTCACGGACTGTGAGATCATGACCTGAGCTGAAGTCAGATGCTTAACCAACTGAGCCACCCAGATGTTCCTCAAATGTCCATTTAAATGAACTAGTTAAATCCTCTCAGGGTAAGCACTAACTAGAAAAAAAAAGTGTAAATAATTCACAAATATTTTTCTTTCATTCATCAAAATCTAGATTCTACAATGTCAGGAGGCTAAATAAAGACTAGAACATAAACCATCATATATATGATATGACTATATAAAATGTTATGTTTTTTACTCTCTTCCTCTAACATATTTTTGGTACTTTTTTGAGCCTTCTTGCTTCATGTAGAGTACAAATTATTGCCCATGACTTACTCAAATGAAAAAACCTCCCATAGGGCCCTGGCTCACACATAAGGCACCATATACCCTGTGGCAATGGTCATTGTTGGCACAGTTATATTTCTTTTTGTAGTTCTTCCCAAAGGATCATTTTTGGGCATCCTGGAGGGTTGGAAGGACAAACAAAGCGAACACTACCCACATGCAAAACTTGCAATGCTGCTGTTACATGAAATAAGGGGATCGTAGAAAGGAAGATGTTTGCACTGTAATTGGACTGAAGCTAGAGAGATTTTTCATAAACTCCAAATATGATTCCAAATCCTCTGTCTAAAATTTGGGGTGCCTGCGTGGCTCTGTCAGTTAAGCATCCGACCCTTGATTTCAGCTCACGGTTTTGTGAGTTTGAGCCCTGTGTCTGCAGGGCCAGGTGGGGAGCCTGCTTGGGATTTGCTGTCTCCCTCGCTCTCTGTCCCTCCCCCACTCATGCTATCTCCGTCTCTCTCAAAATAAAGAAATGAACTTTAAAAAATTTTTTTAGTTAAAAAATAAAATAAAATTCTATAGTGACTTGCCATTGCTGTCAGATTAAGAACTCCAAACTTAATGAGACTTATGAGCCCAGGCACCAGCTGACTTCCTGTTGCATTAATGTCTCCCTAGTTGTAGTTTGCTCCACCAGCTGACCTTTTTAGGCTCCTCTGGTGAACCTCATTCATTCCCACTTCAGAGTCTGGCAGCAGGAGATGCCGTCAGTGTGGAATGCTCTTCCTTCACTCTTTATCCTGTTTCATGTCTGCTTGCTTTTCTGCCTTCAGCTTAAGTGTTACTTCTCCCTGGCCCACACAGTCTGCATCGTCCTCCTGGTCTGGCTGCCAAGCGCACGTTAATATTTAATTGGTAAATCCTACCAATATTTGTAACTTATGGCTGCTCTGAATACGGCTGTAAGTTCCACATGGAGCGACCAGAGTCTTTTTTAGTTTTTATATATTTTTTTATTACCATATCACAATGCCTGGCAGATTGCCTTGCTACCATTTCACGTATACCTTTTGAATAAGTGAATAAACATTGCTCAGGGGGTGCAAATAACTGGGACGCCAACAGGGGTCTTCCTACATTTCTCAGAGGGGGAAGTAAACTTGGTGTCCGTGGCTCCAGTTCTGTGATCTGTGAGCATCTAATAAACTCCCCAGGATTTCTGGCAGTCCCCAACGATTTATATCTTCATCGACTCTCTGCATTCAGCTCTTGGGCTTGTACAAGTAGTTTCCTTTTTGTCTTTTATCTGCTTATGCTGAAAATGTGGCCTCTTCACTGGTTTCCATGTAAAATCCACACACAGCACTCACAGGTATTTTGTCAGTTCTTCATCCATCATTTCTCCTCTTTTTGTCCTCACACCCTCCTTTCCTTTTCTTCTCTGATTTTCCTCTCTCTTCCTCCCTGGTTTGCCCAAAGAGCTCCACTTCCTTTTCTTCTTTTTCTTATGCAGAGCAAATAAATTCCCCCTAGCTCCTACCAAACCTGCACACACAAACTCAACTTTTTGCTCAGGAGAACAAGAAGGTTTTCTCTGTATCAAGATTTATCCTGCTTAGATGTACATGGCATCATTCAAAGCAACTGTACTCTTGTATATGTAGATACAGCTTTTTTCTTCTTCAGAAAAGACCACCTTGAAAAATACAGATGTGGTTTTCATTTAGTTCATTTCCTATTAGAAACCTCAAGAACTTAAGGAGTGGTGTCATGTGACCAGCCCCAGTCATTCCTTCCATTTTCCCAGGCTTTCCCAGGAGCTCCTGGGGGGCACCAGCACTGCCCAGTCAGAGGATCACAAGTGTCTCCATTCTGACAATCACAGATGCTGCCACATGTTTCCCATGGGTCTTTGGGGAACCAAATATGAAGACAGTTGGAGAAGGTGAATAAGCAGTGTAATATACTCATGATAGAGTGGAGGAAAAACAAACAAACAAAAACAAACCTGTCTTTCTATTAGAATGGATACCAGGTAATTAAAATCTCTGGTTTACAGACCACGAAAGAGTCACTGGCATGCTTCTAGGTTGGATGGCATAATCACTCCTGAGAGGGATTACTGATGCAGCTAGTTAGAGTGAGGGTCACTGAAGAACTGATAACAAGGTTCACATGCAAAATTTACCTTATTCCTTCAACTCTCACACTCACATTTTCCCAGCTACCTAGACATCTGTGTGTATAACTGTCACCAACCCTAATGAGAAATACATGGAAACTTCCAGTTTGAAAACTGGGAAGAAAATGTAGGGGAAAAAAAATGGCATGTATTTTTAGTAGGAATGAATGCAACTAAGACTGTCTTGAAGGTGCCAAGGTATTTTGCACGGTCAAAGACTGATGAAGTCAAGCAAACAACTGTTTTCTTTGGCTTGTTTGTTTTTTGGGAAGAGTTTAGTATTCCATTAAAAAATAAATTGGGAAAAATGCGACTAGAAGTTTAACTTGACTAAATACAACTGTTGAGATGATTCCAGTAACCATTTTCATTGGCATTTTATCATAGCTGGCTAAATATTATAAAATTACATTTATATCACCTCCTCTATTTGCCCACCTACACAATTCCAGATGTCAATATGGAAACTTGGCTTCTTATTCATTTTTTCTCTCCTTTTCAGCTTGAAGATATTATGCAAAGGAGAAGGAAAGGGAAGAGAAGAACAAAAGGGATAGGAAATAAAGAAAATGGCAACATTGGTTAAAACTGACATTGTAGTAAGTTTTTTTTTTTTAATTCTTACAGCAACTATAGAGGAGTAATTTTTAAAAAATAAACCTGGAAAATGAAGCTAAGGAAGTTTATTTTATTCTATTTTTGAGAGAGAGAGAGAGGGAGACAGAGAGTGAGCAAGAGAGGGGCAGAGGGAGAGTGAGAGAAAATCTTAAGCAGGCTCCACTCAGCATGGATCCAGATGTGGGGCTTGATCCCATAACCCTGGAATCATGACCTGAACCGAAATGAAGAGTCAGACAGTCAGCAGACTGAGCCACCCCCGCGCCCTGAAGCTACTGAAGTTTAAATAGCTTGCGCAGTATATGGATTATAGAAATTCGTCAACACTGGCAAACCAACACCATAAACTTACATTCCCCGAGGAAGTAGAATATGATATTACATAGTACAAGGATTTGCTAAATACTTCATAAGCATCAAACAGAGCAATTATCCTGGAAAAGAAAATTGTAAAACAAACGTCCCACACCATAGCTGCATGATTTGGAAGAAGTCATGAATCCTCTCTTCCATATATAGTCCACTCATTTGTCATATGGAAATCTTCCTACCCTCCCTTTCGAGTGGATGGCGTCTCACAGTAACAAATGAGTCAACTTGAAATCTCTTCAAAAGAAATGGAGTTCTAATATGTGCTATTAAAATTAATATCTGGTGATCTTTAAATTGTTTCACTATAATTACTTGGAGGAATTTCTAAGACCTCAAAGTAAATATTTTCATTATAGACCAATAGATATTGGGCTAGAAAATCTACTCATTGGGAACACTAACCTTGCAGATCTCTGCAGAATGTTCTATTTTAATGTTCATTGCTACATTTGAAGAGCTGGTAATTTAAAAATATGGGTAATGAATGATTAGTCCCTTCTATTTATTGAGGTTTATAGGGATGTTTTTAAAAAAAGAATTTAATGTTTATTTATTTTTGAGAGAGAGAGAGAGACAGAGTGCACATGGGAGAGGGGCAGAGAGAGAGGGAGACACAGAATCCAAAGCACGTTCCAGCCCTCTGCGGGGCTCAAAGCCTCAAGCCCTGAGATGGACACTCAACCAACTGAGCCACTTAGGTGCCCAACGTTTATAGGGAATTTTAGGAAAATGTTTTTACTCCTCCCTTTTGTTAAAGAATTAGTGAATTAGTAGGCACTTACTTTTTTTTTTTTCCGATTGTTCTGTTTTTGTAAAAAAGAAAAACAAAAGAAGAAACGCAAAGATTTTATAAGCTTCTGCTTCAGGAACAGACTCCCCTTTGCAGGACCATGCAAACACTTAAGAGATCCTCAGAGTTTTCCAAAGCTAAAGAAGAGATCATCTTCTCTTCATTTCATCAACAAGCTCACTTTTAACATTTCTCTATTAATTTTGTATCCGAGATGTTTTATTCTGAAGTATTTGCGATAGATTTTTAGTTTCATTTCTCATGCTGCCATGTTAGGGATGAAGGGTTTGGAAGATGCGCATTTACCAATGCAACTTATGTAAGGGAAGTATTTACTTCCTAATAGTCATACAACATTTATTTGATCCCAATTGTATATAGTTGAGTCTGTCAAGTTGCAGGTCAATAAAGTGGGGTCTCTCAACACCAAGTCGTAGTCATTTGTCCATTCATGCACTGAGTGCCTTTCCTTTGGAGAAACATGAAGAGGACCTGATTGATGAGCTCTCAGTCTAGTAAGGGAGACAGAACAGAAGATGGCTAACTCTAATTCAGAGAGAGAGAATGGCTTGAAATCCATCAAAGACATAAATAGTTGTGGCTAGACTGGAGCCATCAAATAAAGCTTCGTGCAATAAGCAGCAAGAGCCAAAGATGGCAGTTCAGCAAAAGGCACAAAGCTGATAAAAGCAGTAAGTAGCAAGTGGTTTAGTTTGCTGGAAATGATAAGCTGAGCAAAAAGCTGTGATTAGGATAAAAAGAAAAAGAGGATTTATGAGGGTCTGATTGTAGATGGTTGTCAGTACTAGATTAGAAGCGTGTGCCTATGTATCAGGAAATGGATGCCCTTAAAGTTTTTCCGAGCAGCAGAGAAACACGATCAGAGGCACACTTAAGGAAGATCCTCAACACTGTAACTAGTAATTTTGGGCAAACTACTTCCTATGTTCTGACTCAAGTTTTGCATCTGTCTCACAACCAGTATTAGTCATTTTTCTTCCCATATGCAAGGGGCTCAAAAGAAAATCTGCTTATATCATTTTCCAAGCTAATCACAAAAACTAAGAAAACCCTTTCATTACATATTTATAAGGTAAATTTAAAAAGAGAAAGAGGAAACAGTCAATATATTTTGGTTTTAGTACTGGGCAGTTTTCTCTCCTGCAAGCATACCTCCATTTAAAATGTAAAAGAAAAGATTTGTTAGCGGTATCGTTTTTTTCAAATCTTTGATATTTTCTCATGAGACACATAAAAAAAGTGTTATTGGCTATATTTACATCTTATGTAAAGAAAGAAAAGAAAAACAAATAAACAAAAAGAAGAAGCCATAAAGCAGTTCCATTAATTGCACTTTGTAACATGCTTTCTTCCTTCACTGGGAATAGCTTGCCGGGGCCTAATGATTTATTTAAATGGAGGGATTTTTATAGGTCTAGAATATTAGGATCCTTTATTAACTTTTATGTTCTGGGGATAAACAAGAGACAGCACATCAAGTTTCCCAGGTAACACAAAATCTCCCCACCTAATCACATGTTCAGTGCAAAACCTCAGCATTTCTTTATGCACAGAAAATAAATTGGTTTGTCACCATACCAATTGTTTACTTTGTTAAAACGTTTTAGGGAGAACACATGTAAAAGAGAACTCATCACAGTAATTTACCAGCAGTAAAGGACAACTCATTACCCTTCTACCAGTATGACTTACTGTCATTGCAAAGCGTGTCTCCCCAGCCAGCTGGGCAAGAGCACTCACTCCTCCCTTCTGGGCATCTGCCTCCATTCAGACAGTCCTTACAGCTCACAGGGCAATTGTGTCTGAAGGTGGGATCTAGGCTGACAGAACTATGACACCATCTCAGCTGGCCCATACTGTCTACATCACTGAAAATGGAAATGAAACCCTTCATTTCTCAAAAAGAAAGAAAGAAAGAAAGAAAGAAAGAAAGAAAGAAAAAAAAAGAAAAATGAAACGATCTTTGCGCATGTTTCCTGAACAGTCTCAGAAAAAGACAATAGCAATAAAACCTTTTAAAAGAGAACTTTAAATATAGACCCTAAAGACTATTGAGAATGTTTAAGAAAGCAAAAAAGTAAAAAGAAATTACCATTTATTCTTGAACATGAAAATTATGTTTCTGGCACTTTGGTGTTATTCCTTCTAGGTTGTTTTAATACAAAATTGTGGTTTTTTCTTCCAGTAATATTTTTTGAAATTTTTTACTGAGATTTAATATACATGCAGAGAAGTCCATAAAACTCAAGTTCATACTTGAGTTCATACTTTTTTCTCCACAATGTAAATAAATAACCCCTTGTAATTGGCACCCAGTTCAAGATATAGATAACTACCAGTACCACAAAAAACTCGAAGGTAATTTGATGATTTCTTAATCATTAGCCTCACAAATTGAGCATTATTCTGATTTCTATCACCACAGATTATTTTTTCTTATTTTAGAACTTCATATAAATGAATTTTACAAAAAGTATGTATTCTTTGGTATCAAGCTTCTTTCCCTCAGAATGTTTGTGAAACACCCATATTGTGTGCACTCTAGTTTGTTTGTTTTGTTTTTTTTCATTTCTTTTTTTAGATTTTTTTAAGTTAATTTATTTATTTTTGAGAAAGACAGACAGTGTGAGCAGGGGAGGGGCAGAGAGAGAGAGAGAGAGAGAATCCCAAATAGTCTTTACGCTGTCAGTACAGAACCTGATGTGGGGCTCAAACTCCCAAAACCATGAGATCATGACCTGAGCTGAAACCAAGAATTAGATGCTTAACCCACTGAGCCACTCAGGTGCCCTGCTAGTTTATTTCTTAATGGCTGTGTAGGTTTCTATTGTGTAAATGTAACATAATGTGATTTTCCATTCTATTCCTTGGGGAAATTACCTTAATTTGAATAAGAATGGAGAGACTCGATTTCAGTTGTTTTCAGGACTATTCCATTTCAAATTTTGCTCCTGTTTCTAGGTGGGGTCTTTCAGACTTTCTAGTTGAAAGTCTGTCAGGTTTAGTAAGGTCTCTATTCTATCTCTTCTGACTTTGAGAAGCCAAAGTATCAGGAGTTTATGTAAGAAACATCAAAGCATTTCCATTTTTATGCAGACACATTTATTGATATTATTATTATGAGTGACCATATCATAAATGTGTCTCTGCCATTTCAACCACCTCTTTCTACAGCAATCTCCAAGCTTTGATAGTATTAAAATACCACGAATAGGATGAGAACAAAAAGAGCAGTTCTGTTTTACAAAGAAAAGAAAAAAAGAGGCAGCAGACTGGCTGCAAACTGTTACTCTTGAAAGAGGGTATGCTAATTTATTTTGATCAGAAGTGATTTGATGCTTCAGTTCTGTTGCGTGGATGTATAAGAGAAACTGCTCACATTTTAAAAGATATTTTTCTTGGTCCACTTGAACATAATGAACAATTGTTTTTTGGCATTTTAAAATGTAGAAAGAATCTAGATTTTAAGGCTATTTGAGGTAAATTTCAACTATGTAATAGTGACTTCTAGTGGAGCTGTAATAGTTACAAGAACCAGAATGTCCCAGTACAACCCTTCTCCCGGTTATGCTAATATAAAGATACTTTCCAGCTCCATTTCACTGTCTTGCACTTCAACATCCCCCCCACACCCTGTACTTCCACTCCTACACACACCTACATAACAACCGTTATTGTGCAAAAGGAAGAAAGACAAAAGATGTAGAATTTGACAGGAAGCAGTGAAGATGTAATTTGGGCCCCACATTTCTTGCTACCATCATGTTAAAAGACTCAAAGGCATTAAATATTGATAATGAAATTACAAAGAAGAGAATTTACGTGAAATACCGAAAAACAAAGAGGTGAGTATAATTAAATTCTTTCACTCACCAATTTTATGCAGGGCAGTCAGTTCTCGAATATGCGTTTCCTGTCCTCCTCATCTTCATCTGTGTAGGCGGTAGGCAGAGCGGTAGCAACATCAGGAAGCAGTTGAGGTGGGCTCTTGAATAGAAGGCCTGGAAACCTTACAACTTCCAATTCTTCTTCTTCCTCCGGCTTGTAAGCATCTAAAGCTAAGGCCGCACAGAAAAATGCCTGGGTACAACATGCTGTTTAAAAGAAGGAAAAACTGAGCAATGGTTGATGAGAGAAATGACAGAGTTTGAATCAGACAGCCAGGGCAGGGGGTGACTGGAAGGTGCATCTCTTTGAGAAGGCCCTTTCAAAAAGTCTTTTGTAAATGCAGGTGAGAAGCAGCAAGCACGGAAGTTGAAACCGCAGGGGACTGAACCGAAGGAAAAGGAAGAGCTCAGCCTGTGAAGAGGGAAAGGGGAGGGCAGGTTGAGTTAAGGGTCACATGGTCTCCGTTTCTCTCCAAGAACAAGATGAGGGTGGAAATATTTAGAAGAGAAACAAAATTCTTCACAGTGACTTACAGATGCAAGTTTTCCCATCACTTCCAATTCTGGAGCCTTCCACACAGGTATAGTCGTATGTTCCCACAGAGTTCATACACAGCTGGTCACAGACTCTACTGACATCCAGACACTCATCCACACCTAGGAAAATTTAAACAATGTTGTTTTTAGGTGTTGAGAGATAAGATAGACATTATGAACTCATGGGCATCACTGTGTTCCCCTTGTGACCTTTATTAGTCAGTAACAAGGTTTGTCCATATAGAAAGCATAGCTCCCAAACTCTTCTCAAGTATACCATGCCAATTATTTTTCTTCTACTCATTTCCAAGTTTACTGTAGTTCATCTACACAGACAAGTTCTTCCTGAAACCTTGATCACAAGATTTTGATGAAGAATATACAACTTAAAAGACATTCAATGGTCTCAGGCTGTGCACCACTTCTGCAGAATGTTCATCATTCTTGAATTATTCAGTATCTATGGTGAAGAATTTATTCCACATGTAATTCTGTACAAGGCTTGTGGACAATTTTAGAGATGGAAGGCCTTGATCTCATGACTTACTAGTGGTGTATGTCCACATATGAGCCCAGACTTTGGTCAATGTGTTTATGATACTAAAAGTTCATTTATAAAGCTGAGTTTCTAAGTTTTGCTTCAGATTTTGGATACCTTTCCCATTTGGATGTGTGTACCCAAGTATGTACATTCACGCCATACAATCATCTCTTGGCTCACTCTACTTAAAAGCAGATGGTACGTGAAATTCAATTTTTTTTTTTGGCCTTGTTAATTGGATGGAATGTGGTAAATGGTAATATACTCTACTGTGTTTAGAATATAGATACAGTTTTATATTCTTTGCTGTTATCTACACTGCAAGGCTAAGGAGCTTGGCTACGCATATGAAGAAACATACCTATCATCCTCAAAAGAATGTAGGGGAAGTTGTTTAAGCAAAGAAACACTATTCTCTCTAAAACGTTAAAACCTTCTCACGTAATTTTACTGTTATTAAAATAGATATCCATCCTCTAATCTTTGCTTCTATTTAAAAATTATGGATCAAAATAATGGTAATAATGATCATAAATGAAAAAAGTTTATATATTTAAGATAAGCTTTAAGAAATAAATTACACCAATGACTTACAAGAGCCATTTTTAATAGTATAAAGAGGTGAGTTAATCCTACTCACTAAATTCGCACTTTCCTATGATATTTAAACATATATATCATAAAACTGGTTTTAACAAATAAATCGTAAGATTATAAAATGACTCATCTGAAAGCTTGCATTAGGTAGATTAATTTCGGTTATGTAAAGGAATGTGGTACAAATCTGAACTGTGGCTCATGAACTGGCAATCCTTTTGCTTTGACTCTCTTAATTAAAATGACTTTGAGCAACCAACTTTAATTCCCATCAAGCTTGCCATGAGTGATTCTTATGGCAGTGTGCTATGGCCTCCCTGAATATCTCTCTTGCCTATGTCTATTAAATTAGGTAAAAGGGATTATGGGCCAATGAATATTATACTAATAATAGCTACTTTTAGCAGAGTGATTTCTTGATGTCAATCACTGTACTAGGCACTTTACATTTATTACTTTACTTAATTTACCCACTAATCCTATTATTGTCTTCACTTTACTGATGAGGATCTGAGGCTCAGAGCAGTTAGGGTCACCCAAGTTCATACAATAGTGAATGGTAGAAGCACATACAAATCCAAGTCCCTTTAGTGTCAAAACCTTCCCTTTCCTCCCCTAACCCTCAGCCTCAGATGTTCATCCTGCACTGATTGCCACATCACATAATGATTTCATGTTCGATCTCAGGAATTTACCATCACATCCACAACCATCAGAAGTGATTCGAAAGCCTTCCTGACAACTGAATTCACAGCCTCCTAAATAGTTGAGGCAGAGTTGGACACAGCAGGCTTCTCAACTCTCACATTCATCGAGGTCTGAAGGAGAAAAGGACATTTATGTTATTTAAGAGACCGGAATTGAACCAACCCATAGAAGTCGGTTAACTTCCAAGTTACAACTGTTTTACTGATCGTTTTCTGTTTCTCAAGCTACACAGTACAAACATCAAAGAAACTATAACACAAAAGGAATAAGGCCCACGTTTGGGTTTGTTTCTTAAATGCTTCTCCTATGCTTGTAAAGCATGTAAATCATCTCCAAGTGCATTGATAAGCACAGGAGAAGAGATATCTGCTATTTTCCCAGTTTAAACAGCAATCTGACTGAATAAACAGAGATCAGAGGACAACAACACCAGCCAGGCTTGAGAAGAGACAAAAAATTCCACTTCGTGAACATTTTGTAGCTACAAAGAGGAGGTAGTCTTAGCCTCCATAATGTGTTCGTTCTTCCAGAACTTCAGATGAAAGAACAATCCCAAGTAAATGGAATTCATGTGACTGGCAAGAGAAGTGGTAACTGCAATTGAGAGAGAGGGCAGAAAATCATTTTAAATATTATGTTTTTAAATGACAGAATATTTCAGGGCATTTGCTTGAACTATCTGATGATGCTTTGACTGGATGGATGAGTGGGATCTAGGGGGTTTTATCACCATTGGTGACACCATTACCTTGGCATGTCCTATCAGATAAACTGTTTTTAAAATAATTGTCTTTAAGTCTCCTTCAACACTATTATTCTAAAAGTTTACCATCTTGAATGTTGCTTCCTAAGACATAATTGCCTTGAGGAAATAAACATGCACCAGAAGATGTCCAATCAAAAGGTTTCAGCTGCAAAATAATCTATTTGACCTGAGTTTTGAGGTGATCATTTCTAACATAATTGGCTGAGGAGTGGTGACAGACTCTTCACCCACTATTTCCTTAGGCTACACAGCTGGGAATTGGGTGGTCAGGGTTTTTGGCTATCTGCCCTTGGTTCAGTTTGACCCCCTCTGTTTGTTCAGCTGTTAAGTTGGGTGGCCTTCCGTGCTGACTTTACTGAATTTCATTGTTCCATAACTCCATGAGCAGTCACAGATATAAAAGGTCAGTGTCTCAATTAACCTTGGAAAGGGTACCAATGTAAGAAATGTAGATAAGAAAAAAGAAAGGAAAAAAGTACAATCAATCAGCCAAGGTGAAGGGTCACCATAAAATATCTAAATGAGGGTCATTTGGACACAAAACATTCTTCCTCTTGCAAAATGTCACAAGCAGTGCTGCTCACAAAGTTCCTCGTGATATTTTTACCTTTTTTATATTAAACCTTCTTCTGCCCTTTGGATTAAAAATCATGAATATAGGGGACCAAAACTTTTTTTATTGCTTTTTTAAAATGTTTATTTATTTATTTTGAGAGAGAGAGAGAGAGAGAGAGAGAGCAAGCGAGCATGACTGGGGGAAGGGTGTTGGGTATGGGGGATCCCAAGCAAGCTTGGTGGTCTCAGCACAGAGCCCAGTGTGGAACTTGATCCCACGAACCATGAGATCATGACCTGAGACAAAACCACAAGTCAGACGTTTAACCGAATGAGCCACCCAGGCGCCACCCCCCCAATACTTTTTATAAAACTCAGTTTCATTTCATCAAAAACATTATACTTTAGGTTTTTCTTTTTTTTAATTTTAAGATTTTTTTCTTTTTTTTTTTTTTTTAAGTCTTCTCAGATACCACCAGAGCCTCTAAACATACAGGTCTTAGGATTCCCTGTTCTCAACTAGCACACAGCACAATTGCATCACATAATTGGAAAATTAGTTCCTCCATCTGACTATCATTTTATGATCCATTTTGGATTTTTCTTCTATTATCATTCCTCTGGGTCTATTTCTAGCGTGTCTCATCTGTAACATCCTCAGTCTGGAACTCACCTGAACATCCTTTCTGCCTCATAAGTCTTTCTTAAAATGCCCTGTCTCTTCAACTTTTGCATCACCTGTTCCCCAAATTTTTATATATTTTTTTCTGATCTTATTTGGTGAGATTTTTGCTTGCTTATTTTTCCCTTTTAATTTTCCTCATCTCTATTTTTTCTGACATAAGCCAATATGCCAAATGTTGCAGTGTTACAGAGAAATTCATCTGTATATAAAATTGTAGCCCTAGTAATAATAATAATAATAATAATAATAAAAGAGTATCAACAAGGCAAATGTAGCAAGGCAAAATAATTTAACATTTCAGCTCTAAGTTCAAAAAAGCATCCAAAGTAAACCATAAGGGATGCCTGGGTGGCTCAGTTGCTTGAGTATCTGACTCTCAATCTCAACTCAGGTCTTGATACTAAGGTTATGAGTTTGAGCCCCATGTTGGACTCCATTCTGGGCATGTAGCCTACTTAAAAAAACAACAGAAAACTAAACCATAAAAGAACTTGAGCTTTTATATTTGTTCCCCATATATGACCACTGAATAAAGCTCCAAAGGTTAGAAATAAAAAAATATTTCCTAACAATTACCAATTGTTAAATTTAGTGAACTTACTGCGTGTCAGGCACTAATATTTTGGATAGCCACTTAACACGTCTCTAAGTTTTAGCCCTAATAAAATTTGCATTTGGGTAAGACTGAACATTTGCAGATTAGATGACTGATTTTCACATTTATTTGTATATTCAAATATATTTTGAAAAGCTAATCTTAAAATAAGCTAAAAAATTATTTAGTTTCCTTTATGCATGAATGTTCTTATAAAGCGTCCATGGCTTTAATCTGTTCTCAGGCAAATAAGCAAAGTATGTGTATGTATACTCCAAACAAATCATTGCCTTTACTCAAGTGAATATTTGGACTTAAGGAATGAGTATTATTTATTGTTGGAAGATGAAATAAACTTGAGCCATAAACAGTACAACTTCATGCTGACTGCTGAAATATTATAAATATGTACTTTTTCCACATTTTGACCCTGGCAGATGTTATTTTTTTTCCTAGCTGTAAACAAGAGCTTCACTGAATTGTACTTTTCAAAGAATAAGGAAAGACACCAGATTGTAAGCTGCAGAGGTTTAGCAAAATTCCAGTTTCTCTTATCCAACAGTCAAAAGAGAAAGACAGGTAGAAAGGAAGAAAGGGAGGAGGGAAGGAACAAGGGAAGGGAGGGAAGGAGGGAGGAAAGAAGAAAGTCTTTTATATTTTCCAGAGATAAAAATGTTAGCAAGGTAGAAAAATATAAGCGTATTGGCAAGGGAAGTAATTGGTTTCATTAAGTTAACCACTGTAGACTGGGAAAAATGCTGAAAGCAATGTTGGATCAAGAAATATGTGTAATGACATTGTTTTGGTTAAATAATTTATGAAACCAGAATACTTCAAAATCCCTTTAAGTTCACTCTGTCATGTTATAGTGCCAAAATAAAAGATCCCAAATACTTTGACCTCTGTAATTCACCTCTTCTTTTATGATACTTCAATTTGTCTCTAACCACATTGAGTAGTATGAAATGGTCAAAGATTTTTTTTTCAGATTCATATTATAATTTTTAAGAAAGGTGATATAAAGTATTCCAAAAGAGAACAAGCAAATAGGGTATTACAATTCCTGAATAATGGCAAATTGCTTGAGGGGCTTAGAGTTTCTCTCAGAACCAAAGTACATGGTAATACAGTGTGATGCTCACTATTCTTATTTTAGTAGATATTCCTTTTTCTCAGAAGCTTTGGATTAAACATTTCATATGGAACAAGGTTAAGGTGGAGTTTATTCTTATTTTCCCATATGATCAAAGTCTAATAATATGTTGGAAAAATTATTAAGAATGGGCTTGAGGTGGGATTTCCAAAGAATAATATCTTTTAAAGTTTTCTTTTGGAATATAGCTACTTGCAATACCAAAGTTGCACATGCACCCAAATCATCACCAAGCTGAAAATCAATGGTTTAGTTTCTGCTTGAGGTAAAGCAGGGTGCATATGTTGTTTGAATCATAAATTACATTAAATGGTTAGATAGGCCCTGCAAGATTTTCTTGACATAAAACTATTAAGTCGATATATTTTGTTAAAATGTTTTAAATCTTTAATTTCAAAATAAATACCTAAATATAATGATGTCTTCTGCCAAGAAATCTTTCTTTTACATTTATCCAGTAGCCAGAGATACTATTCAATTCACTTCTCCTTGCATACTACAGCCACAAATGTGTATTAGAGATGAAAGGGCTAGATGAATCCAGGGCAAATTCTGAAGATGGCATTTACCATACATTACCTATGCATGTTTTCTCATCTGAATCAAGCTGGTGTCCATGGTTACAGGAACAATGGGGGGCCCCCCCAAGTACATGCTCTCAGTGATGGGAACAACCACCATTGTTCTCTTTACAGCTATTGACAATTTCCAATGCAATCCCTTTCCAAAACAAGCAAAAGAGAGTTATTAGCATAACAACAGGGAAACCTGAATATATGTTAATAATGGGTACACTCTGTTAGGAGGATGACAAACTTTATTGGAAATTTATCAACACTCTACACATATAAAACTGAGGGCTATTAGGCATTGTAAATGTCTATACCTTATCAAAAATAAACCTATAAATAATGTTAAACTGATGAAGTGATACAGAAAAGTAATGAGTCCACCAGTGGTTATTAAACACTCTTCTTAAAAGACAGTTACCTCTGGGAATTTTCAGTATTTTCAGGATATAAAAAATACGCACATTGAATCGATGATCAGAACGCAAGCAGGTTGTTTGCCAGTTGACGCATCTGTTCTCAAGCTAATGGTATGTTATTATCTGTCTTTTTTTAGAGGCTGTAAGTACATGAAAATAATGTTAAAAATAGCCTTACAAAAGTATGATCACAAAACCAAAGAATGAGCTGATCATACATAGTAACTAGTATCGTGTTGATGTGCTAATTAGTTTTGATATATATGAGCATCACTTATTACATAAACATACTATGACTTTGGAAAACAATTTGCTGATCCTGGTACATGAAACTAACTATAGGCATTTAGGGGGACACTGGCCTCAGCATATGGATACCAATTGTCCTAAGCACACAGGCATTGTAATCAATCATTTTCTAAGTGAGGAAATGAGAAATAAAGAATGCTTTGAATCATTGTTAAAAAATACAGAATCTGGGTATTCTGCTATTTTCACCACTGGCCACTATAGTTCTTCATTTGTGTTGTCTGGACCCACCTCTTCTTAATAAGAGTGTTTATATTGGTTCATTTCCTTCCATTCTTAACTACTGAAGAAGAGAGACAGGAAAGAAGAGGAAAAGGGTACTAGGGATTCAGTACCCTCAAAGGCCTGTATCAGCATTCAAACGGTCTTGATCCCTGCTGCAGCGCCTGTATGGTGATAGCTCCCGGGCCCCCAGCCTCAGTCTCTGGTAGGCAGCCGCCCTATGTGCTCCTCTGCAGAGCACTCAGCGCTCATCCTGTCATTGGGCTCATCCCTCTGTGCCATCATCATCCTGAATTACCCAGCTCATCGCAAATGTTCAAAAATAGGTTTCAAATGATTGAACAGACAAAAGGATTATGCTAATCAATTTGTTATTGAAAATAAGGACCCCTGTGGGTTTAGAACCAACTACTTTAGCACTGAGGGAAATTCGAAAGCTAAAGGAAAGATCAAAATAATGAAGAGGACTGATATTTTTATAATATATTAACATATACTCTTTAAGGAGACATACTTTAAATCACGGCTCCTATTCTTGTTATTTTCTGTGGACAATGCAGTTCTAAGACTGCTGGTGGTAATTTAATTTAAATATAAATTACATTGTTGTAACCTTTATTAAAGAATACACGAAACTAAAACAAGTGAATACTTAGATCTATTATAACTGCCCACTAGAAGTAAGCTGAGATTTTGCGTCCTTGATACTGGTGTTAAATAATTCTCAACCATCTTACTTTAAAAAAAAAAAAAAAACTTTAAAAAAACTTTAAAAAATGATCCTTGTAGTTTGTCACAGATAGCAAATAACCATTATTTATTCAACATATGAAGTGTACACTAAATTGCTTGGTAATCTGGGGAAGTCTTATTTAACCATGCTGGATCTGGAATTTTCCAATTTATTTATATACTTTTTAAAAGTAGGCTCCACGTTCAGCATGGAGCCCAATGTAGGGCTAGAACTCAGGACCCTAAGATCAAGACCTGAGCTGAGATTAAGAGTCAGATGATGAACTGACTGAGCCACCTAGGCACCCCAGGAATTTTCCAATTTCTAATCATGAGTCAGTGATAGTGTATTTATACCACTCCATAAAGATTTCATGTTTATGCTATACAGTGTTTTGAGAGCCTCTGAGGAGAAATTAGACAAACACAAAACATTGTTTTCCTAGGAAAAAAATAAAACAATATTTTCCTAAAATATACTTGTTATCCGAAGGACACATAATTCATCCTTAAACATTACCGTGTTCTGAAAACACTTCCTCCACCTACAGGTTTTGAAGCCACCCAAAACACCAGTTTTCACCAAGAAAGTTTTGTGTGTCAGTTAGTAAATATTGAGGCCTAGTGAGACCTGCACAAAGAACTTAGCCAAATATTCTCATAAGGGAAAAAAATGTAAAAATACACTTCTACCAAATGTATTCAACTCTAGGGCAAATTGCCCTACCAAGTAAATTCTACCGAAAGCCTGTACTTCATGAGTCATTAGCAATAATGGCCCCCTCTTTCATGACAACTAAAAATGTACCAGTCAGACTGCAAGAGATTTTATTTCAGACATTTGTAAAGAATACTCATTTCCTAAACCTCCTAAACCTCTGGCCGCATTAAAAAGTCAAAATATTGGGGCGCCTGGGTGGCGCAGTCGGTTAAGCGTCCGACTTCAGCCAGGTCACGATCTCGCGGTCCGTGAGTTCGAGCCCCGCGTCAGGCTCCGGGCTGATGGCTCGGAGCCTGGGGCCTGTTTCCGATTCTGTGTCTCCCTCTCTCTCTGCCCCTCCCCCGTTCATGCTCTGTCTCTCTCTGTCCCAAAAATAAATAAAAAACATTGAAAAAAAAAAAAAAATAAAAAAAAAAGTCAAAATATTAATAAGAAAGAAAAACTCATCCACATTTCTCTCTGCTTGAAAGGACTCCTCCGGGCACTGAGAGAAAGACTCACTTCAGAAGTTGTATCGTAATTAGCAGTTAATTCTTCTCTCCTGTCCTATTAGTTTGGTCTTGAAAAGACAAATACCACCATAGCAAAACTGCCTTGTCTTTAAGCAATAGAAATATACCATCAGAACTCACGGCTACACTGGCAACCCAAGCATTAAAGAAACACAGAATTTTGTGCAGTGGAGACGAATTCTTTAAATTCTTTAGTGACCCTAAAAATGTCTCTTCATGAGACAGCTTAGGGAAAAACACAAATTTGTTTATTCTATTTATCACTATCATTCCTCCTTGATTAAATTAATAAGTAGGCACACAATGTATACAGATGCATGAGAAAGTTGAAAGGACAGTATATTTGGAGCCTAAAGACCCCAGTTCAAGTCCCAGTGCTGCCACTTACCAATTTTGTGTCATTGAGTTTTTGGCTCCAACATTGAATTGATAGTTTTCTAAGGTATGGAGAACAGGGAACAGCATATTTGGAACTGAGACTGGAAGTCAGCAGTTCTGTTTTGCAATGCCTATCAGTCAAGCAAGTGGAGACAAGGAGTACACAGTTTGATATATTCACATATAGTGAACAGAAGAAGAGAAATGAAATATAAATTGAACATTTAGAGAGGGGAAAGAGATGGAAAGCAAACCAGGAAAATGTGAAAACATGGAAAGAGAAGGAAAATGTTTTGTGAAGAAGAAGGTTGGGGGCACCTGGGTGGCTGAGTTGGCTAAGAGTCCAACTTGATTTCAATTTAAAATGAAGAAAAGCGAGACATAGAAAGGTTTAACTTCTGGCACCTGGGTGACTCAGTCCATTCAACATCTGGCTCTTGATTTTGGCTTAGGTCATGATCTCATGGTTCATGAGATTGAGCCCTGTGTAAGGCTCTGCACTGACAGTGTGGAGCCTGTCTGGGATTCTCTCTCTCCCTCTCTCTCTGCCTCTCCCCGGCACACGTGTGCGTGCTCTCTCTCTCCAAAATAAATAAATAAACATTTTAAAAAAGAATAAGAACAGGGGTTAGTCAGGTGTGTTGAATGCTGCTGACAGGTCAAGTTGGATAAAACCAGAGATGCTAACAAGCAGCCTGGCAGCATGGAAGCTATGGATGACTATGAGTGGGTAGAGATGAGATGTGATTAGTCTTGGACAATGGGAGAGTGCAAGATGAGGAGAAAACATTGGCTAAGTGATAAAAAAAGTTTGACGAAGGGGATCAGACTGAAGCTATAGTGGGGCATGGGCTCATAGGAGGGTACTTTAAAGACAGGAGATACTGGACCATGTTGATAGGCTGATGAGAGTGTTCCATTAGATAACTGCAATAGCAAAGATACTGAGATAATGAGAGAGAATGGAATCTGAAGTATAGTAGAGAAAGTGGCCTTTGATAGTACTAGGACCACTTCCTTTATATGAACAGGGGTGAAGTCTTTTTCATGAGATCCTATGGGGTATTTTGGGTCAATTGCTAACTTGACTGGTAGTTTGCATTCTCTTCCCTGATGACGTAAGAAACAAGGTAAGGATAAAGGCAAAAACAGGGGTCATATAAAAATTTGAAGCACAAAGAGAAGGTGTTCGAATTGCTTTTGATGAGGATAGAAATAGACATATTCGGATAGTATAGATTGTTCCAGTCATGCTGCATAATCATTGGAGATTTATGGTCTTGAATTCAAAGTAAAACTAATTAACATGGTTGTGTTTGGAACACAACACAATTTACCTGGTAGAGAAAGAAGGGAGGAAGTCAGTGACAGAAGGGCAGAGTCTAAAGATGAAAGAAAATGCATTGTTGATATACCCTGATTACATAAGAAGAAGCAGAGGTGGATAAATCAGCCAAAGAAATAAGAAGAAGAAAAAAAACTTCTGTCATTTAAAAGAAGAGGGAAGAAGTGGAGGAAGAGTGAGTTAGAGAAATATCGAAGCAGAGAACATGGAATTTGAGGGAATTTGTATCAGATAATTTTAAGCTTAGTAAAGCAGAAAGTGCATTATTCATCTATAGGTTGAGTAGTGGACCAATGGAGAAGACACGAAACAAAATAGATATAATAGCTATTAATAACAGTTAATAATTCCACATATTAACATTTTAATATATTCACAATAAGAGCTCTATTAAATTGTATAATGGAGCCTAGGTGAGGAAAGGCTAAAGTTAGATGACATGGACCATCTTTTTTTGAGTAAGAAGAAGAAAAGGGGTACACAGATGAGCCAGTGAAAGAGAATGCAGTCAGAAGAAGCTGCTTAAAGCTCTTCATGCCTCTTTAAAGGCATGATGGAAAGGGGCCCCTGGGGGGCTCAGTCAGTTAAGCATCCGACTTCGGCTCAGGTCACCATCTCACAGTCTGTGAGTTCAAGCCCCGTGTCGGGCTCTGTGCTGACAGCTCAGAGCCTGGAGCGTGCTTCGGATTCTGTCTCTCTCTCTCTCTCTCTCTGCTTCTCCCCCACTTGTGCTCTGTCTCTCTCTCTCTCTCAAAAACAAATAAAATGTAAAAAAAAAAAAAAAAAAAAAAGGCATGATGGAAATGAACAGAAATGGGAAAGGGAGAAGAGCTGATGTGAAAAATACACATTAGAGCAACCAATGTGCCAGGAACGCTATTTCAATCACGAGTTGCTCCTGTACGTCACCACCACTAGCTCCTTTTCCTGGTATTTTACATTGGAGTTATTAGTGTTCAATAAATACTGCATGGCAGAGGTGATGAAGGTAGACAGACTCCTCACGAAGGAGAGCTGTGGGTCCAAAAGAGCCCTGGATCACAAGCCTTGAGACAGTCCTTACTGTGCACACTGTGGTCATTATGACAACCATTTTCTGTGGAGTCTGGGCCCCTGTTTCCTCAAACCACAATGAGGGTGTTGGACTTCTAAGATCCCACTCTTACCACACCCCAGGGGAAAACATTTCCAGAAGCTTCTGCCTTGGCAAGTTATGCAGTACAGTTCTTTTGTTTATTACTCTTGTTTAATATTTGTAAAATGCAACACATTTCCTGGGCTTCTATTGCTGCCACTTACTGTAACACTGTTTTCCATCTGCTCCCAGCTCGAAGCCGGGGTGTCAGGCACACGTGAAAGGTCCCATTGTGTTCATGCAGTGACGGCTGCAGTGAGCCAGCCCTTCAGCACACTCATTTATATCTACAGAAAGAGATACACAGCAGCTATGTTTTCAGGGCTCAAATCGACATTTATTTGTAAACTATAAACATGAGCTAAAGCGTCTCCTTCCTCTCAACCCCAGACATCAAGCATTAACAGTGAAATACCACACAGGCACATTTGCAAATTGTAAACCAACTGCTAATTGTATTTTCTCAAGTGCTGGTCTAATGCTCTCAAATACTTCTATCAGAATCTACTAATATTTATTAATTGGGAGAACGAGAAAAGGAAATAACTAAAAATTATACCTTATCTGTTCCCTAATAATATAGGGAGAAGTCATCATAATTTTCCTTTAGGAATATATATCACATTCTTAACCAAAAATGGTATCTCCCTCATTTAAGGTAGACAGGACATGTGGACCAGGCAGATTTGGGGCCTTCCTATGTAGCAATCCATGGTCTATGCTCTACCTGATTGCCACAGGGCAGTGCCATTTAAACAAGGATGCTCCCTCCTTGTCCTGACACTGAGAGCCTGTTCCATTCAGTGTAACTTCATTCTGTGGTCCAGATAGTCCCTGTTCTTTCCCTTCAAGTCAATAGGTCTCAACATCATTTTCCCAAGGAGTACTTATTCTTGTACTGTCCTGCGTGTCATCTGCAAGGGCATTCATGAGTGATACTCATTCCTCTGAGATATTTGTAAAACTCTAAGTGGACAGTAATTTGGGGGATAGACTTTCTTGGAATAATGAATCAGACACTAAAATAAAATTTTGAAAGAGATTGTATCTAGATACATATAGATAGCTGTATATATCTATACACGTATGTATTTGTCGAGTTTCCACAAATATTTAATAAGGCCCTCGTCTGTGCCAGGCGCTAAGTTAGGTAAATGCTGTGTAAACAGAAGACCAAGGCAGAAATGGTCTCTGTCAGAAAAGTATATTAGCACCATCAACAGAAAATTGTATCTTAGTTTTGGCTTAAAGAAGAAAAAAAATAACTATGCAGTAACTTTTAGACCTAATTCTTTTTCAGTTTCTCAATGTGTTTATCCATCCCATAAGTCAGGAAATATTTTGGTATTTTCATAATTAATCCAAATAAACTGTTTCTCATTTCATGAAAATGTCATGATAAAAATGAAGGATTCTGTGATTTCTCTGAAGTTATTAAAACAAAGACTGTCCCACAGGAATGATTTCATTTATTAGTTCTGGTTATGGAATAATTTGTCACTTTCATCTTTGAATTGAAGCATGTCTGTTTTGCTATTTCTAGGAAACAGAAATATGTAACCTTGTATTTATAGTTTCTTTCTTTTTGGTTTTAATTATTTCTCACTTCTGAGAACACTCATTTGCACATACTTGTGTTTCAAAGGTTATCCCCCACTTTCTGTAGCCTGTAATGAAAAGCACCCTGTGTAGTTATGGAAGGTTTTGAATATTAATTCTGGAATTCACTTCATAATGAGAAACAGAAAACAAAAGCATTAATTCTGAAACTACACCAGAGCGTTTCTTTTGTAACTGAAATTTCACTGAGTTGTTATAATTTCACAAAAATACCTTTCGGAATGATCAAATGCGATTATAAGTGTTTTTTTTTTTTTTTAAAGCATAAATGAAAACACCTTTCTCCCAGCAGTTCTGACTGTTCAAAACTGAATTACAACAAGATTTCAAACAATTACACGATTAAGCCATCAGCTTCAACCTTCTACCTCCACGGACCTTTGTGTCTTCAGACAGCTGGTACCCCGGGCAAACAGACACACCTGGCCACACCATTCTCATCTGACAGATGTGAGGACCTACATTCCCACCTGCGCAGGGGTCCATCTCTGAAAGCAATTAAGCAGTGGTAGTTTATAATTCATTAACTTCATAAAGATATACAAGGTGGAAGGGTGGAGAAAGGTAAAGAGGGAACTGGGCCCATGGGGTTTCTCATCTAAAGATGGTAAGGACTCTGGAGAGTCTTTTCCCACTTTCAGAAAGAACTAATCCCATAAAAAGTTTCCATTTTGTGATCTGAACTCCGAAATCTCAACAGATTTAAATATGGACTCGAGCCAGAGAAGAATTACCTTAATTTCACTCTTTCCAGAATATGCCTTCTGCCCTCTGGTACCAAAAGTTCAACAGAGTCAGCATGAACACTACCATATACTCTTTCATTTTCTCCTTCTCTCCCAACCATTTTACTCCTTTGGTCATCAGAATCATCTTTTATCTCCTCTGGGTCACCTTTGCCTTTGGATAAACAACCATGGTGTGAGAAGAAGGGAGGCTGAAGCAACAGAGGAGAGTCTTAGCCATAGCTCCCATAGGTGGGGGAGATGGAATATAGTTCAGATCCCAGTGTAATTAAGTCATGTGGCCTCCTTTTCACCCTTGCTTGCTCCTGTCTTAATCAGTGTTAGTCAAATTCTCTGGAAGTCTGGAATATTGTGAAGTCATATATCCTATCAGGAGTACCTCAATATAGAGCTTATTTGTTGATTTTGACAAGCTGCTGGGGTAGAACTGCAGAATTTCTGCTCCTGTCCTCATACTTTTTTTCCCCCTATAATACACAGAGTATAAAAATCAAAACAATATATAGAGCCACTCTGTCCCCACATTGGCCTAGTTGTAACCCAACCACTACCACAAGTAAATGCTTTCATTAGTTTTTTGGGATTTTTTTGTGTGTGAATCATTTCAGACTTTGTTTTCAAAAATGTAATACATATATGCACAGCCATATACATATATATATATATATATATATATATATATACCTTTCACAGTTACAGTACATAGTATTATACTTTTTGCTTTTATGATATAGAGAAATTAAGTTGAAATTGTAGATTAATTTGGGGGAGTATTGTCATTTCAACAATATTAAAGCATCTGATCCATGAACATGAGATGTCTTTCCATTTATTTTAGGTATTTAATTTGTTTCAAAATGTTTTATAGTTGTTAATATATAAGTTTTGTACTTTTTTGTTAAATTTATTCTTAAATATTTTATCCCTTTTGATGCTGTTGCAGATAGAATTGTTTAATTTCACTTCTAGATTATTCATTGCTAGTATATAGAAAACCAATTGACTTTTATGTGTTCATTTTATATCCTTCAACTTTGCTGAATTTCTTCATTAGCTTTACTAGGTTTTGTAAGTGAATTCCTTAGGGTTTTCTATACACAAATCGTGTCATCTACAAATGGAGAGATTCCATTTCCTCCTTTACAATCTTGATGCTTTTCCTCTTCTCCTGCCTTATTTTTCTGGTTAGAACCTACAGTATAATGTTGAATAGAAGTGGCATGAACAGACATCCTTGTCTTATTCCTGATCTTAGGGGGAAGGTTTCAGTATTCACTATTAAGTGTAATGCTATCTGTAGGTTTTTCATAGGTTCCCTTTCTCAGGTTGAGAAAGTTCTCTTCTGTTTTAAGTTTGTTGAATTATCATGAAAGGATGCTAGATTTTGTCAAGTGTTTTGTTTTGTTTTGATTGCTCTTCTTGAATCTATTGGGATGAGATGATAATGTGGTTTTTGTATTTTATTCTATTTATATGGTTATAGCATTAATTGATTTTGAGATGTGGAACCAACCTTGTTTTTTCTGAGATAAATCTTACTTGATCATAGTGTATAATCCCTTCTAAATGTTGTTGGATTTGGTTTCCTAATATTTTGTTTAGGATTTTATATATACATTCATAAATTATTTGTTTGTTGTTTTCTTTCTAGTGTTATCCTTGTCTGGTATTGCTATGAGGGTAATTCTGACTTCATGGAATGAATTGGGAAGTGTTCTCTTCTCTTTCATATTTTTAAATAATTTGTAAAAATTTGTACTAATTCTTCTTAAGCATTTGGTATAATTCACCATTGAACCCATCTGGACCAGAGCTTTTCTTTTTGGGAAGTTTCAAAATTACTAATTCCATCTCTTTACTTATTATATATCTAACTCAGTGTGCTCCCGAATTTCACAAAAAATAAAATTTGGTGGAATTTTTGGTTTTGTTTTCTTTACTGCATCTGTATTTTTGTCACAGGTTAAGAGACCTACACAGCTACGTTTATGCCAGAAACTTAATTTACTTAATCTATATCCCCTGCTACCAACTCTTCAGACAGTGGGATGGGTAACGTTTCCTCTGAACTCGGGAAAGTGAGGGGTCATTTCTGCCAGATGTAAAATTATGAAGTAGATTGCAATTATGTTTGATATGTTCTTCTCATTGACCACTGTCTCTGGGAACACCTTTTCTAGATTCACTTTAATCGTCTATTGCCCTAACGCCTTCTTGATGTCCAGGTCTCAATAGAAGGGGTTACCCTCCCAGAAAGTGGCTATATATAGCCCTATAGCAAGCCCTACTACTGTCAGAGGTCCCTTTTGTTTGGGGGACTGGTTTTTAACTGTGGACTTAACTCATTTGAATTAGGCATGAAAGAACTGTAAAATAAAACTTCTACAATGCAGCATTTGGTAAAACTTTTATTTTCAGCTGCAGAACATAGAAGGATATTTAAGGGTAGCATGTGGGACACAAGTTATATTTTCAGTCAAGTTCCTAATGTTTCTTTTGTATAGAGATAAAGGGCAGTACTCTTTATATAGTGGAACTTAAATAGGACCTGTTCAAGCTTGGCTTGTGATTCTGAAAGACTAACCATGAATGGCCTTACTTCTACCATAAACAATTAGAAAACCAGAGTAACATATATGAAACAACTGTTTGTAGATATTGGACCTCAAAGAGCACAGGAGTGGAAACCTTGAGTGAAGAGAAACAAAGTAAGCTAAATTACTGCTTTGGGTTTTGCTGGAGACCATTTCTCCGTTACAGCACAAGAAAGAGAAACCAAAAGAGAGCTCAGTGATGCTGCTAAATTAAGAAGACAAATCAGAGTTTATGATTATCAAGGAAACTATAATTTGTGGAATGTTAGAAGGGGCAGGGTGAGGTGGGAAAGACAGTGCTGCACAGAGTGGGGGGAAGAACCCTCCAGAAATCTATATACTGATCCTTTTGAATTTTTCACTAAATATTAATCCAGATATAAATAGGGTAAATCTCCATGAGGCCAGGCAAAGAACAAAGAATTAGGGAAGCTGTAAGTCAAACAATTCCCAAAGCACACTGAGAGCCAAGTATGAGTTAGTTCTTATCAGCCAGACTGGGGAAATACTGTTGAACACATGGGGCTTTCAACAGAGATCTCACAAGGGCCATGACTCAGCAGTAGGACTAATCTAACTCCAGAGTAAAGTCAATTCTAGATTAAATTTAACAAAGGTTAAAAACAGCACTTGATAGGATCAAACTGATTTGCAAGTAACCTAGCTTGGCACCCAGGAAAAAAGCACAATACTTTTAAAGAACAAAAGCTAGCCTTCAACAATATGAAATGAATAGTGTCCAGCATCCCATAAAAGGTTAACAAACATGTGACAGTGTAAGCAAATGTGACCCATATCCAGGAGAAAATTCATTTAATAAAAACAGACTTACAAATAACAGATGATGAAATCAGCAGATAAGTACATTAAAACAGAATTATAAATAAACCTAATATGCCCAATGATTTAACGAAAAATGTGCATTTAATGAGTAGAGAAAGAGAAGATATATATATATAAAAAAAAAAACTACCAAAGGGAACTTTTAAAGCAGAGGAAGATAAGATTTGAAATGGAAAGTTCACTAAATGGTATTATCAGCACATTACATAATTAGAAAATTATTGAACTAAAAACTTAGCAGTATAAATTATCCAAAATGAAGAACAGAGAGAACAAAAAAGACTAAGCAATTTAAATACACAAAGTCTGGTAACTAGTAGAGCAATATTAAGCGGACAATATCACATTTTAAAAGGAGCTTCTCTAGTCAAATGATCCAAAATAGACAGCCTAATAAGAGAGAAAACTTTCAGAAAATGACTGCCTTGCTATAGCCAGACACCATAGAAAAAAAATGTGACCCAACACCCACCTAAAACACCAAAGCCTACACTCTCCCCTCCACAGGATGTAAAGGATGTAAAGCTATTTGGGAACAGTAAAAAGACACACCTATACCTCCTAGCCAAGTGGTACCGAAAGAAAGTTAGCATTCCCATCCAGCGCAGAAGTAATGAGGCATACATTTTTTATGAGAATTAAAAGCCAGGACTTCTACTCCCACTGAGAAGTAAAAAGTGGTACTCTCCCCACTCTATTTCCCCTTCCAGAGTAGTGTCAAAGGAAACCATTTAAAATATAAGGGGTACATAAGATCCAGAGTCTAATAACATAATATGCAAAATGTCCAGTTTTCAGTAGAAAATTTCTCATTATGCCAAGAACTAGGAAGATATCAAGATTGAAAAAGTGAACAAGTAAATGCCAACACCAAGATTTTGGAGATCTTAATATTATATAACAAAGATTTTAAACCAGCCATCATAAAATTGCTTTAATAAGCAATTACAAATATTCTTGAAACAAATGAAAATGGAAATTTGAGAACTGAAGAACACAACAACCAAAAATCTCAATGGATTGGCTAAAAGGTAGGATGGAGAGGACAGAGGAAAGAATCAGTGAATTGGAAGATAGAACAATAGAAATTACCCAAATGAACAACAGAGATAAAAGATTGGAAACAAAACAAAACAAAATTAAAAAAAGAAAGAGAGAAAAGAAAAGAATGGAACTTTAGAGACCCATGGAAATATAACAAAGATATAACATTGTATGAACATCAATATCTTAGGAGATAGAAGAAATAGGGTGGGTCTGAAAATGTGTTCAAAGAAATAAAGCTGAAAATTTCCCAAATTTGGCAAAAGACGTAAATCTATAGATCCAAGAAGTTGAATAAAGCCCAAGCAAATTAAACCCAATGAAATACATACCAAGACACATCATAGTCAAACTTCTGAAAAGTAAAGACAAAAGAAAAATCTTTAAAGCAATGACAGACTTCATCTGTAAAAAAAACAAAAAAGGGAAATAATAGATTTTTCAGCAGAAATCAGAGAGCCTTGGAGAAAGTGACATTTTTCAACCACTAAAAGAAAACAATTCAGAATCTTCTATGCAGCAAAATTGCTCTTCAGAAATGGAGGGGAAACTAAGACATCCTTGGGTAAGGGAAAACTAAGGGAATTTATTAACTCTAAGACAATATATAAAGGAAGTTTTCTACATAGAAAGGAAATGATTAAGGAAAAACAATTATAAAACATCAGGAAGAAAGAAAGAGCAAAATAAGGAAAAAAATATCCAATAAACTTTCCTTCCTCTCCTGAGACTTCTGAATCATAATGGCTAAAGCAAAAATTATATGATATGGTTCTAAATGAACATAGAAAAAAATTTTAAACAATTATATATAAGTGGAGAAAATTAAACAGAAAGGAAGTTAAGTGTTCTACACCTCACTTAAATTGGTAAAAGTATATGACCAGTAGGTAATTTAGTTATACAGAAAATAATACAGGGAGGAATGAGTAATCAATAAAGAGCTATATAAAGAGATACAGTCCAAACTGCTATAAATAAAACAAAACAGAAATCTAAAAATTGTTAAAGTAACCACAGTAGGACAGGAAAAAAAAGATACAGCAAAAATAAAAACCAAAAACAATAAAGAGAAAAAAGAAATGGTAGACAAGCTGTAACATATCAATAATTACGTTAGTGTAAATGGCTTAGTATACCAATTAAAAGGCTCAGATTTGAAGAGTGGATTAAAAAATATCACCCAACTATATACTCTTACATGACTCACTTCAAATATAAACATATAGGCAGATCAAAAGTAAAAGAATGGAGAAAATATATATCATGCAAAAACTGATCACAGGACAGTAGGAGTGGCCATATTGTCAGATAAAGTCTATCTCGTTCAAAGAAAATTTCCCAAATCAAAGACATTATGTAATAATAAAGAATAATAAAATGGTCAATCCACCAATAAGACATAATACTAAATATATACACACCCAAAAACTGAATTGCAAAATATGTGATAGAAATGAAGGAGAAATAGGGGAGGAGCCAAGATGGCAGAACAGCATGGAAATGTTTTGTGTGTCTTGAGTCCATGAAATATAGCCAGAGCAACACTAAACCATCCTACACACCTAGAAAACTGATTGGAGGATTCACACAACAATCTGTACAACCTGAACCACAGAATTCAGCAAGTACATGGCCTGGAGAGGTGAATTTGGGGAGCGAGAAGCCACGGAGGGCAGGGAACCGCTTTTGCGGGTGGAGAGAGGATGGAGACTGGGTAGGCGGGGAGAATATGGGAAAAGCACCCCTCCCCAAAAGCAGCTGGAGAGAAAGTGGAAAATTGGAAACAGTTGCAGGGACTAGACTAAAAAGGGAGAAAGGAGAAAGGAGAGGGTTTAAATTCCATTAAGAGTGTAAACAAGGGGAGTGCAAAGTCTGCAACTCCACAGCTCGATACCTGGTGGTACTCTGGTGGGAAGGGAGAATCCCCAGGAATAGAGTGGGGTCCAGGAGGTTCTCAGGCCACACGGGGAAAAGTGGTTCCACTGCTGGAGGGACATTTGGTAGAGACTGTTAATGCCCCCTGGGTCCCAGCAGACCCCAATAAATGGCCACATTCGCTGGTGCTGGAACAAGGTCGTTAAGGGTGAAGCCTGGTGCCAGATGTGTGTTGTGATTTTCCATTATCCCTCAAATGCTGCTGCTACACTATCTTGTGAAAGTTTTCTGGGACAGGCTGGCACCTGGCCACAGTCTCAGGGCACCGGCAGCAGCAGGGTCCAGCAAGCGTTCCTAAGTGCAGCTGACATTCAGCCATTGCTCAGTGGCAGCCATTTCTGCCCACAGAGGGGCAGAAAGGGTCAAAGCCGCAGTCCTTCAGAAGTAAGGGGCCATGGAAAACAGTCGCACCTGAGACAAAACTCAGGAGAGAGGTACAGCCTGGGGCTTGGTCACAGACAGTGAAAAATGCAGGGGGATGAAAGCTGAAGACAGAGGACAGGTGCACGATTGCTGATCCGGGAGAACAGCCTTCCGATACTACAGACTGGGTAGCTGGGTGACGCCATTTTCATCACTCCCGCTCTTATTTGTCGGGAGACTCTTATTTGTCGGGAGATTTTTGATGACTGATTCAATTTCTTCGCTGGTTATGGGTCTGTTCATGTGCATACGCACCTAAGAGCGCCACATCAATCCACTCCAGTAGGCTAGCAGCGCCATCTAGTGGACAACAAAGCTGTTACACTGAGCCCCGCCCAACTGGGCCAACTTCGGTCTTCAAGAACACAAGTCTCACTGCCGGCTTAGTGTATGGACTATAAAGCGCTACATAGACTGACATTTAGGGGAAAACGAAGTAATTTCAGTCCTACTTCAATCTGTTAGCAGATTCATCTATTCAATTTTCTTTTTTTTTCCTTTTTTCCTTTTCTCTTTTACACTTTTCTTTTTCTTGAATACAGAAAGAGAAAAAATTCATTTTTATTTTCAATTGTTATTAAAAATATTTTTCTTTAATTTTTATTACTATACTTTTTACTTTTGTGTACATTTTTTCAAATTCTATTTACTTCCATCATTTTATTTTAGTCTACTTCAGTGTATTCACCTTTTCAAGTTTTCAAACAATTTCCTTTTTTCTTTGTTTTTCTTTTTTCTCTTTTTCATTTCTTTTCTTTTTCTTGAATGCAGAAAGAGAAAAACTTCATTTTTACTTTCAATTTCTATTAAAATATTTTTATTTAATTTTTTTACTATATTTTTTGCTTTTATGTAAATTTTTTCAAATTATATTTTACTTCCACCATTATTACTTTAGTCTACTACAGTGTATTCACTTTTTCAAATTTTCAAACAATTTCCTTTTTTTCTTTCTCTTTTTATCTTTTTTCTCTTTTTCATTTCTTTTTTCTTAAATACAGAAAAAGAGAAAAATTCATATTTATTTTTAATTTTTATTGCAAATAGTTTTCTTTAATTGTTTCCTACTATATTCTTTACTTTTTCTATATTTTTTCAAATTCTATTTTACCTCCATCATCTCAATTTAGTCTACTTCAGTGTATTCATTTTTTCAAATTCTCAAATGATTTCCTTTTTTTCTCCCTCCCCCCTTTTGTTTCTCTAATCTGTCAAACCACTTTCAGCACCCAGACCAAAACACACCTAGGATCTAGCATCATCTATTTGATTTGTGTGTGTGTGTTTAATTTTTAATTTTAATATATTTTTAATTTTATTTTTTTTTTATTTTCAATTTTTCTACTCATTAATTCCTTTTCTCCCTTCAAAATGACAAAATGAAGGAATTCACACCAAAAGAAAGAGCACAAAGAAACGACAGCCAGGGATTTAACCAACACAGATACAAGCAAGATGTCTGAAGCAGAATTTAGAATCACGATAATAAGAATACTAGCTGGAATCGAAAGTAGATTAGAATCCTTTTCTGCAGAGATAAAAGAAGTAAAAAATAGCCAGAAAGAAATTAAAAATGCTATAACTGAGCTGCAATCACAGATGGATGCAGCGGCAGCAAGGATGGATGAGGCACAAAAGAGAATCAGCAATTTAGAGGACAAACTTATAGAGAATAATGAAGCAGAAAAAAAGAGAGAGACTAAGGCAAAAGAGCACGATTTAAGAATTAGAGAAATCAGTGACTCATTAAAAAGGAACAACATCAGAATCATAGGGGTCCCAGAAGAGGAAGAGAGAAAAATAGGGGTAGAAATGTTATATGTGCTCACATAGCAACTCTACAAGCATCATACTGGAAATAAATTCATATCTTCAGTACTCACTCTAAACGTCAATGGACTCAATGCTCCAATCAAAAGACATAGGGTAATAGAATGGATAAGAAAACAAGATGCATCTATATGCTGTTTACAAGAGACCCACTTTAGACCCAAAGACACCTTCAGATTGAAAATAAGGGGATGGAGACCCATCTATCATGCTAATGGTCAACAAAAGAAAGCTGGAGTAGCCATACTTATATCAGACAATCTAGACTTTAAAATAAAGACTGTATCAAGAGATGCAGAAAGGCATTATATCATAGTCAAGGGGTCTATCCACCAAGAAGACCTAACAATTGTAAACATTTATGCGCCACATGTAAAGCACCCAAATATATAAATCAATTAATCACAAACATAAAGAAAGTCATCGATAGTAATACCATGATAGTAGGAGACTTCAACACCCAACTCATAGCAATGGACAGATCATCTGATCAAAAAACCAACAAGGAAACAATGGCTTTGAATGGCACACTAGACCAGAATGACTTAACAGATAAATTCAGAACATTTCATCCTAAAGCAGCAGAATATACATTCTTCTCCAGTGCACGTGGAACGTTCTCCAGAATAGACCACATACTGGGACACAAATCAGCCCTAAGTAAGTACAAAAAGATCAAGACCATACCATGCATATTTTCAGACTACAACACTATGAAACTCGAAATCAACCACAAGAAAAAAATGGAAAGGTAACAAATACTTGGAGACTGAAGAATATCCTACTAAAGAATGTTAGTTAAACATGTCTTCCTAAAGAAGGAAGAAAGATCTCAGATACCAACCTAAACTTACACCTTAAGGAGCTGGGAAAAGAACAGTAAATAAAACCCCAAACCAGCAGAAGACAGGAAATAATAAAGATTAGAGCAGAAATTAATGCTATCAAAACCAAAAAAAAAAAAAAAAAACCAGTAGTACAGATCAATGAAACCAGAAGCTGGTTCTTTGAAAGAGTTAACAAAATTGATAAACCACTAGGCAGTTTGATCAAAAAGAAAAAGGAAAGGACCAAAATAAATGAAATCAAGAATGAAAGAGGAGCGATCACAACCAACACAATAGAAATAAAAACAATAATAAGAGAATATTGTGGGTAATTATATGCCAATAAGATGGGTAATCTGGAAGAAATGGACAAATTTCTAGAAACATATACAATACCAAAACTGAAACAGGAAGAAATAGAAAATTTGAACAGACCTATAACCAGTAAGGAAATCAAATTAGTAATCAAAAATCTGCCAAAAAACAAGAGTCCTGGGCCAGATGGCTTTCCAGGGGAATTCTACCAAACATTTAAGGAAGAGTTAACACTTATTTTCTTGAAACTGTTCCAAAAAATAGAAATGGAAGGAAAACTTCCAAACTCTTTCTATGAAGCCATAATTACCTTGATTCCAAAACCAGAGACCACACTAAAAAGGAGAACTATAGACCAATTCCCCTGATGAACATGGATGCAAAAGTTCTCAACAAGATATTAACCAACTGGATCCAACAATACATTAAAAAAAATTATTCACCACGACCAAGCAGGACTTATACCTGGGATGCAGGGCTGGTTCAATATCCACAAACAATTAACATGATTCATCACATCAATAAAAGAAAGGACAAGAACCATATGATCCTCTCAACAGATGCAGAGAAAGCATTTGGCAAAATACAGCATCCTTTCTTGAAAAAAACCCTCAAGAAAGTAGGGATAGAAGGAGCATACCTCGAGATCATAAAAGCCATATATGAATGACCCAATGCTAATATCATCCTCAATGGGGAAAAACTGACAGCTTTCCCCCTAAGATCAGGAACAAGACAGGGATGTCCACTCTCACCACTGTTATTCAACATAGTATTGGAAGTCTTAGCCCCTGCAATCAGACAACACAAAGAAATAAAAGGCATCCAAATCGGCCAGGAGGAGGTCAAACTTTCACTCTTCGCAGATGACATGATACTCTATATGGAAAACCCAAAAGATTCCACCAAAAACTGCTAGAACTGATTCATGAATTCACCAAAGTTGCAGGATATAAAATCAATGCACAGAAATCGGTTGCATTCCTATACACCAACAATGAAGCGACAGAAAGAGAAATCAAGGAATCGATCCCATTTACAGTTGCACAAAAAACCATAAAATACCTAGAAATAAATCTAACCAAAGAGGAGAAAAATCTATACACTGAAAACTATAGAAAGCTTATGAAAGAAATTGAAGAAGACGCAAAACAATGGAAAAAGATTCCATGCTCCTGGATAGGAAGAATAAATATTGTTAAAACGTTGATACTACCCAAAGCAATTTACATATTCAATGCAATCCCTATCAAAGTAACACCAGCATTCTTCACAGAGCTAGAACAAATAATCCTAAAATTTGTATGGAACCAGAAAAGACCCCAGATAGCCAAAGTGGTCTTGAAAAAGAAAACCAAAGTAGGAGGTATCACAATCCCAGACTTCAAGCTATACTACAAAGTGGTAATCATCAAGACAGTATGGTACTGGCACAAGAACAGACACTCAGATCAATGGAACAGAACAGAGAACCCAGAAATGGACCCACAAACGTATGGCCAACTAATCTTTGAAAAAGTAGGAAAGAATATCCAATGGAATAAAGACATCTCTTTAGCAAGTGGTGCTGGGAAAACTGGACAATGACATGTAGAAGAATGAACCTGGACCACTTTCTTACACCATACACAAAAATAAACTCAAAATGGATGAAAGAACTCAATGTAAGACAGGAAGCCATTAAAATCCTCAAGGAGAAAGTAGACAAAAACCTCTTTGATCTTGCCCGCAGCAACTTCTTACTCAACACGTCTCCAGAGGCAAGAGAAACAAAAGCACAAACGAACTACTGGGACCTCATCAAAACAAAATCCTCTGCAGAGTGAAGGAAGCAATCAGCAAAACTAAAAGGCAACCAACAGACTGAGAAAAGATATTTGCAAATGACATATCAGATAAAGGGTTAGTATCCAAAATCTACAAAGAACTTACCAAACTCAACACCCAAAAAACAAATAATCCAGTGAAGAAATGGGCAAAAGACATGAATAGACACTTCTCCAAAGAAGACATCCAGATGGCCAACCGACACATGAAAAAATGCTCAACATCACTCATCATCAGGGAAATACAAATCAAAACCACAATGAGATACCACTTTACACTTGTCAGAATGGCTAACATGAACAACTCAGGCAACAACAGATGTTGGTGAGGATGGGGAGAAAGAGGATCTCTTTTGCATTGTTGGTGGGAATGCAGCCACTCTGGAAAACAGTATGGAGGCTCTTTAAAAAACTAAAAACAGAACTACCCTATGACCCAGCAATTGCACTACTAGGTATTTATCCATGGGATACAGGTGTGCTGTTTCGAAGGGACACATGCACCCCCATGTTTATAGCAACACTATCAACAATACCCAAAGTATGGAAAGAACCTAAATGTCCATTGATGGATGAATGGATAAAGAAGATGTGGTATATATATATACACACACACACACACACAATGGAGTATTACTTGGCAATCAAAAAGAATGAAATCTTGCCATTTGCAACTACATGGATGGAACTGGAGGGTATTATGCTAAGTGAAATTAGTCAGTCAGAGAAAGACAAAAATCATATGACTTCACTCATATGAGGACTTTAAGAGACAAAACATGAACATAAGGGAAGGGAAGCAAAAAGAATATAAAAACAGGGAGGGGGACAAAACAGAAGAGACTCATAAATATGGAGAACAAACTGAGGGTTACTGGAGGGGTTGTGGCGCTAAGTGGGTAAGGGCATTAAGGAATCTACTCCTGAAATCACTGTTGCACTATATGCTAACTAATTTGGATGTAAATTTTAAAAAAACAAAAAATTAAATTAAAAAAAGAAATGAAGGAGAATAGACAAATTCACAGTTACAGTTGGAGATGTCATCACTCTTTCACCAACAAATAACAGAACAACTAGACAGAAAGCCATCAAAGACATAGAAGAACTCAACAACACCATCAACCCAGAATATCTAGTTGACACTTAATATAATGCTCCACTCAACATCAGAATACACATTCTCATCAAGTGCCAAAAAAACATAGGCCAACATAGATTACATCTTGGGCTATAAAACAAACCTCAAAAATTTCAAAGAATTGAAATCAAACATGTTCTCTGGCCACAAAGGAGTCAACTGACAAATCAATAACAGAGATTATAGGAAAATCTCTAAACCCATGGAAACTAAACAAGACACTTCTCTATGTAATTTATGGGTCAAAGAGAAAGTACCAAGGAAAAATAAAAAGAATTAAACTGAATAAAAATAAAAATCCAACATCCAAAATTTGGAGACACAGATAAACAGTGCTCAGAGACAGATTTTTGGCACAAAATATATTAGAAAAGATAAAAGATAATCTAAGATCATCTAAAAGATAGTCTAAGCTCCCACACCAAGAATTTAGAATAAGAAGAGCAAAATAAACCCAAATTAGGTAGAATGAGGAAAATAATAAGGATAACAGCAGAAAACAATGAAATTGAAAACAGAAAACAAAGAAAATATTATTGAACTAAAGAACTGATTCTTAGCATAGATCAATAAAGTTGACAACAAAAGACTGACAAATAAGAGAAAAGACAAGATTACCAATATCAGAAATGAAACAGGATGTTACTATACATCCTGATGACATCCAAAATATAGTAAGAAACAACTGCAAACAACTGCATAACATAAATTTGGTACCTTAGACAAAATGGGCTAATTTCTTTCTTTCTTTTTTTAGTTTTTTAAATGTTTGTTTATTTATTTTGAGAGAGAGAAAGAGAGAAAGCATGTTTGCATGTGCGGGAGGGACAGAGAGAGATAAGGGAGAGAATCCCAAGCAGGCTCCACTCTGTCAGTGCAGAGCCTCATGTGGGGCTCGACCTCAGAAACCACAAGATCATGACCGGAGCAGAAATCAAGAGTCGGTCACTTAACTGACTGAGCCATCCAGTTGCCCAAATTTCTTTCTCAAAAGAAATACAAACAACCAGAAGCCATTCATATGAAATAGAAAACGTGTATAGCCCTATAACTAAGAAAAAATATATATAATTTAACTTCTCTGCAAAGAGAAATCTCTATGTTCAGATGGTTTCACTGAATAATTCTACCAAATATTTAAGGAAGAATTAACACTGATTCTATAATTTCTTCCAGAAAATAGAAAAAGGGATACTTTCAAATGTATTTTATGAAGATGATATTATCCTGATACCAAAGCCAGGTAAAACAGTACAGAACAAAAAACAGAAAGAAAAAGAATACTATAGACTAATATCACTTAGCAATAAATATGCAAAAATCCTTTACAAAATAATAGCAAATCGAATCCAGCAATGTAAATAAAACAATTATGTAACATGACCAAGTAGGGTTTATTGCAGCATTCAAGGTTGACTCAACATTACACAAAAAAAATCAATGGATGTGATTCTCCAGATTTAGAAAATAAAAAAGAAAATTTCTGGGGCACCAGGGTGGCTTATTTGGGTGAGCATCTAACTCATGATTTCAGCTCAGATCATGATCTCATATCATAGTTTGTGGGATTGAGTCCCATTTCAGGCTCCACGCTGACAGCCTAGAGCCTGCTTGGGATTCTCTCTTCCTCTCCAACTGCTCCTCCCCTGCTTTCTCTATCTCTTTCTCTCAAAGCAAATAAATAAATAAATAAACATTATAAAAAGAATAATTGAGGTTGTTTGGTACTAGTTGAAAGATACATATATAAATCAGTGGGAAAAAAATGAAGAACCCAGAAACAGACCCATACAAATATGCCCACCTGATTTTTGAGACGAAAAAGCAAATAAGGATAGCCTTTCAACAAATGATAGGCAATCAAATGGATCTTGACATAAATCTCATATCTTATGCAAAAATTAACTAAAACTTGATCACAGACTTAAATGTAAAACATAAAACTATCTTTTTTTTTAATTTTTTTTTTTTACGTTTATTTATTTTTGAGGCAGAGAGAGACAGAGCATGAACGGGGGAGGGTCAGAGAGAGAGGGAGACACAGAATCAGAAGCAGGCTTCAGGCTCTGAGCCATCAGCCCAGAGCCCGACGCGGGGCTCAAACTCACGGACCGCGAGATCGTGACCTGAGCCGAAGTCGGACGCTCAACTGACTGAGCCACCCAGGCGCCCCTTACATAAAACTATCTTTAAAAAACTTTTAGAAAATAGCACCTTAATTAATAAGCTCTAAAAACTGTAATCAATTCAGATGGAAATGTTTAAATAAACTGGTATATTCATATCATGGAATAGTATGAACTACTGCTACATGCAAGAACTTGGGTGAATCTCTGGAGAACGATATTGAGTGAAGAAAGCCCATCCATAATGGTATATATACTCTTTGATTTCTTATGTAACATTCTTGAAATGACAAAATGATAGAAATGGAGAACATATTAGTGTTGCCTGGGGTTAAGGAGGGGGTAGGCATGGAAGGAAAGTGTGGTTATTAATAGGGAACATTAGGGATCCTTGTGATGATGAAAATGTTCTATATCTTGACTCCATCAATGCCAATATTCTGGTTGTGATATTGTACTACAATTTTCCAAGATGTTGCCATTATGGGAAACTAGGTACAGATACATGTGGTCTTTCTATGTTATTTTTAAAATTGCATGTGAATCCAAAATTATCTAAAAAGAAAAAAAGGACCAAAAGGTAAAAAAACAAAACAAAAACAAAACCAACAAAAAAAATCTATTGAGTAAATGAATGTTTGTTGAACTGCAATGGAAGTAACCTCTTATTAAAAAAAAATACAGAACTGACTTTATTCATTCAACTTTCATTTAATAAACATTACTTAGGGGAAAAAAGAGAGAAAGAGAGACATCTGGGAGCCTTGATTGTTGGAGAAGCCCTGGACCCCATCAGGCAGCAAATCTAAATGGGGATTGATAGTCACCAGTTTAAAGCTGCCACGTTAAAGTGATTTTTGGATGTGGACTCTCTCCACTCTGGAGGGTATGCAGGTGATTTTGGAATGGGCTGCACTCCAAAGGCCTGGGGGGCCTAGTTGCCCAAGGCATGGAACAGGACAATTGTGAGGAGAGGCTAGGTCACACACACACACACACACACACACACACGTGCACACATACACAATTTAATGAAAGAAAGCAAAGCAATATTAACAAAGTGAACAGTTTCAGTAACCAAAGGGAAAATATTGAAAAGAAAATACAATATAACTGAAATCTCAGAAGAAAAGAAGGAATAGAAAAAAGAACAAAACTGAAAAAAGTAGTGACCAAACATTTTCAAAATTTGATGTAAACTAGACCCACATATCCAGAAGACTTAATGAACCTAAGCAGGATAAACACAAAGAAAACTGGACCATAACATATCATGATAAAAATGATGAAAATCAACGATAAAAATAAAATCTTAACAGAATCCAAAGAACGAAGAAAAGTATATTACATATAGAAGAAAATATAAAAAAAACTGTATATATCTTGTTAAAAACCATGCAAGACAGAAGACAAGGAAACATTTTAAAAATACTGAGGGAAAATAAAAACAAACAAACAAAAAAAAATAGAAGCACATACCCGAAATGGATATGACATAAATGGAGAAGACATAAAGACATTAAAAAAAAAGTAAGCTGAAAGTATTCATCACTACAGATCTAACCTACAAGAAATGGTAAGGGAAGTCTTCAGGTATCAGGTAAATGACAGCGAATGAAAATGTGAACCTACACAATGGAATAGACTGCAAGTCATTGTACATATGTGATAAAAATATAGTTTCTGCCATTTAAAAATATCTAATATATATCCATATAGGTTAAAATAAACACAATAGAAATGTATTTGGTATTTTTTTACATGTGACAATTGTACAAAGCAATAGAACATAATGAAATACAAGTATATTGTTGCAAGGGCCTACCATTATACATCAAGTGGTAAACAATTTTTGAAAGTAGACTGTGATAAAATAATAATAAATATTGTAAATCCTGGAATAACAATTATTTTTTAGGAAGTATAACTAGTAAAGCAATTTCAGAGACAAAATGAAATATAAAAATTCTTAATTAGCCAAGGAGAAGTCTGAAAAGAGGAAAAGGGAATAAAGAATAAATGACATGAACAGAAAACAGCATTCTCATAGATTAAAAACGATATGGCAAATTACATTAAATATAAATTCTCTAAATATTCATATTAAAAGATAAGAATTTTCAGACTTGGAAAAAAGCAAGACACAACTATGTGCTATCTATAATAAACATACTTTAACTACAAAAAACAAGATATATGTTTTTTAAAAGAATAAAAATATATACTAGGATAGCACTAACCAAAAACCTTTGAATGGCTATATTAATTTTACACAAAGTAGATTTCAGACAAAGTAGACTAGTATAATAAGGTGATCAATTACTACCATAAAATACAATAATGTGATAAATTTTTCAAGAAAACACAAAACCATTTTAACTGTATATGCACCTAATAACAAAGTTTCAAAATACATGAAGCATAAATTGATATAACTGAAAGGAGAAATAGACACACCAATACATATAGTTGGAGATTTCAATACTCTACCAATAATTGATAAGATAGGTGACAGAATAGTAATAGGTGACTAGAGACAAGGCTTAACAACTATCAAATAATTTAAAATGACATTTCTAACAACTTCAGTCAATAATTGAAGAATACACATTTTTTCAAGTGTACATAGAACATTTAACAAGACAAAATATTCTGAGCCCAAACCAAGGCTTGGTAAATGTAAAATGATTGCAGATATACAGAGTATATTTTCTAATCAAAATGGAATTAATTTAGAATGCAAAATGACACCTGGAATTTACTCATTTAGAAATTTAACAATGCAATTCTATTATCCTTGGGTCAAAGGAATTAGAAAATATTTTTAAGTGAATGTAAACATTAATATGTGTAGGGGAAAACAAAGCAGTGCTTATAAAAAGTATAACTTTAAGTACTTACATGAGAAAAGAGTAGATCTAAAGTTTAATGGAACACAATAGAAAACTCAGAAATGGACCCACAAATGTATGGCCAACTAGTCTTTGACAAAGCAGGAAAGAATATCCAATGGAAAAAGGACAGTATCTTCAGCAAAAGGCACTGGGAAAACTGGACAGGTGACATGCAGAAGAATGAACCTGGACCACTTTCTTCTGACATACACAAAAATAAACTCAAAATGGATGAAAGACCTCAGTATAAGACAGGAAACCATCAAAATTCTAGAGGAGAAAACAGGTAACAACCACTTTGACCTTGGCCACAGCAATTTCTTACTAAACATGTCTCTGGAGGCAAGGAAAACAAAAGCAAAAATGAACTATTGGGACCTCATCAAGATAAAAATCTTCTGCACAGTGAAGGAAACAATGAACAAAACTAAAAGGCAACCAAGGAATGGGAGAAAATATTTGCAAATGACATATTAGATAAAGGGTTGGTTTTCAACATCTACAAGAACTTAAACTCAACACCCAAAAAACAAATACTCCAGTGAAGAAATGGGCAAAAAACATGAACAGATACTTTTACAAAGAAGACATCCAGATGGCTAACAGACACATGAAAAGATGCCCAACATCACTGATCATCAGGGAAATACAAATCAAAACTGCAATGAGCTACCACCTCATACCTATCAGAATGGCTTATATTAACAATTCAGGAAAAAACAGATGTTGGTGAGGATGCAGAGAAAGGGGAACCCTCTCGCACTGCTGGTGGGAATGCAAACTGGTGCATCCAATCTGAAAAACAGTATGGAGGTTCCTCAAAAAATTAAAAATAGAGCTACTTATGACCCAGCAATTGCACTACTAGGCATTTATCCAAAAGATACAAAAATGTTGATTTGAAGGGGCACATGCACCCCAATGTTTATAGCAGTGCGAACAACAATAGCCAAATTATGGAAAGAGGCCAAATGTCCATCAACTGATGAATGGATAAAAAAGATGTGGTGTGTGTGTGTTTACATACACACACACACACACACACACACACACACACACGATGGAATACTATTCTGTGATCAAAAAGAATGAAATCTTGCCACCTGCAATGATGTGGATGGAACTAGAATGTATTATGCTAAGCGAAATAAGTCAGTCAGAGAAAGATAAACGTCATATGATTTTAGTCATATGTGGAATTTAAGAAACAAAACATATGAACATAGGGGAAGGGAAGGAAAAATAAGATAAAAACAGAGAGGGAGGAAAACCATAAGAGATTCTTAAATACAGAGAACAAACTGAGGGTTGCTGGAGGGAAAGTGGGTGGAGGGATGGACTAAATGGGTGATGGGCATTAAGGAGGGCACTTGTTGGGATGAGCACTGGGTATTATATGTAAGTGATGAATCACTAAATTCTACTCCTGAAACCATTATTACACTATATGTTAACTAACATGGATTTGAATAAAATAAAAAAATAACTAAATAAATAAGAAACTTAAAAAAAGAAGAGCAAGTTGACCTGAAGTAGAGGAAAAAGTAATAGACTGAAATCAGTGAAATAAACAATAAACAATAGAGACAATCAATAAAATGAAAAGTTGGTTTTTAAAAGGTCAATAAAATTAACCTCTAGTTAAACTGAGCAAGAATATAGCTTTGACACAAATTAATAAGCGGATATTATGATTAATTTTTCAAATATAGTTGATAGTTTATGAAATAGGAAGACACCCTGGATGGCACAATATATTATAATATATCAAAACTGAATCAAGAAGTGATGAAAACTTAAATAGCTTTATATCAATTTTAAAAATTATATTAATAAATAAAAACTTTCCTCAAAGAAAATTCTAGGCTAAGATGGTTTCACTGGTGAATTACCTTCAACATTTAAATAATTCTAAACAAACTTTTTTTATTTATTAAAAAAACATTTTTAATGTTTGATTTATTTTTGAGAGAGAGAGAGACAGAGTACACGTGGGAGAGTAGCAGAGACAGAGGGACACACAGAATCACAGCAGCTTCCAGGCTCTGAGCTGTCAGCACAGAGACTGAAGCAGGGCTCAAACTCATGAACCATGAGGTCAATGACCTGAGCCAAAGTTGGATGCTTAACAAGCTGAGCCACCCAGGTGCCCCTACACAAACTCTTCAAGAAAGTAGACAGGAGGGAATGTTTCTTAACTCACTTTATTAAGCCAAAATTACTCTTCCCTAGATGAATACTACAAAAAATAAAACTATAGAAAAATAACCCTAATTTAAAATAGATTCAGAAATCCGACATAACCCCTTGACTGACAATTCCAAATTTTAACAAGAGGGCAGAACACCTTGAACCCTCATGTGTGGGAATATAAAGTTGCATAACTCTGGAAGACAATTTGCCAATATTTTTATAAGGTTAAATATGCACTTACTATATGGCCCAACAATTCTACTCTTAGGTATCTGCTTTGTAGTAAACTACTATTCAGTAATAAAAATGAATGTACTGCTAATTTACAGAAAGACATAGATGGATTTCAGAATCATTAAGTTGAGCTTTAAATGAATACAGATGTAAATAATTACATACTGAATTATTCATTTTATACAACACTCTAGAGAACACATATCTAATCTATACTGACAGAGAGCAGATCATTGGTTGTTAAGATTAAATATTTGAGTGATTGTAAGAGTAGAGCAATTGGGAAAGGAAATTTGGAGGAGACAGAAAGAGTCACATCTTTATTTTGATAGTAGTTACATGGCATATCCATTTAAGTGTGTAATATTAAAGTTTCTGCATTTCATTCAGGGTACATTATATTTAAAATGTTGAGTTAAAAAAAGATAAATAACAATAACAAAAAAGGAGTAATATTTTCGTTTGATTGGTTGTGATTTATATTAAAGACAATGAATTGACATAACTTTGTATATCAATCTTTGTATATGTCCCAATGGACTTTTGAGCCCCATTCATAGCAAGTACCAGATCTTATTTATTCATCTATTCTAAGCCATCCAACCATATTTACTTAACAAATGAATGTTAATGTTTTAAAGAAACATAAGAAAGCACTGGTTACAACCTCACTTACATCCTGCTCTCCTTGCCCAGATACTCATTGTGCTGATCACCTGATTGGCTAAGACTTTTTCTTTTTCTAAGACTCAGTCCTAGGTACTACCTCCTCTAAGAAATCTTTCCCAATGATCTCGGTGACAGCTTTCATTATTGAAAGCAGACAGTGTTTCTCAAATTGGGGTCCTTACTAGACTAGTTTTGGGGATGATAGTAAATGTCACATAATAAAAATTTCCAACATCAAAAAAGCATGTGAATGCTTGCTCAGCAAATCTGTTTTCCATTGAATCTCTCAGAGCTTTCAATATGCTATAACAGATTATGGTCCTTCAAAAGATGATAGGTTATTTAAGTTTGTCATGATTTTTTATTTATTGCTTTTTTTAAAATTTTGACCATGGCATTATTTTTATTGTAAATAAGTTCAATAATTTAATATTTCATAGAACAAATATGGGAAATGATGGATGATGTCATACACATAGTTCTTATAATATCCTACCTTAAACCTTAAGAGATCAGTAACAGAGCGCATTTTATTTTTTCAAATAATTTATAATGAATGCAGGGAACTGATTCATATAACTTGATATTACTATCTGTCTATAATCTCCATAGAAGGTGATTCATAAACTGTGTTTTGATGAAAAGAGGATATAGCTATTAGAAATTTGGTTTCAAGAATTGGTCTGTCAGTTGCTAGTAAATCAAATGTTACCTTGAATGACAATAGATACATGGTTGTAGGCTTGCGATGCATAACAGTGAATAGACTATGTTCCTGCCCTAACAGAACATTGATTCCAGTAGACGAGATAGACAGCTTATGAGTAAACTAATTTAAAAAAATCACAGATTTCGGTGAGTTCTATAAAGGAAATAAACAAGATGATGTAAGAAACAGTAGCTAAGGAGGAGAGCTGGAAAAGAGAATTTGGGGCAGAGGTCTTGAGACACTGAGATAGAAAAGGCATAGTATATTCAAAGAACAATAGGGAAAGTTCTTTGTCTGCACATGTAAGACACTGGTTCATGGTAAGGATTTTGGAATTTAAGTTTAATAGTAGCACACTGAAGATTTTAAGTGGATAAATGGTAGGGTCAAAAGTAAAATCCTCAGGTCTCCTCACTTTTGGTTTAATAATCCTTTCCTCTTTATTAAAGATTATTAAAATATGTGTGTTTTATTAAGAGAATGCTTCATAATGGTAGCCCTAAAGCCACATAGGATAAAATCTTTCAGTGACTTCGCAATCTTAAATCCCTCAGTATCTTGTATGGTTATATACAGTTAAGGCATTTCAAATTCAAATGAAATTGCTGTTTCTTTTTCACTTCCTATGTAACTTGGAGAACATAAATAAGGTAATTTAGATGGCTGAGTTGGCACAAATTTCACTACATACATTAGTTTAGCAGCATTTTAAAATAATACATTGTAGTTTATCTTGAACTGCTCAAACGATGGCTGAAAATCATTTTAAGGACTTGATGATTAGTCACAATTTTGGGAGATGCTTAAGTGGGAAAAACACAACTTAAAAGCTTATTTAGGTTTTTAACAAATATGAGACACAAATATGATTTAACAACTCAGAACTTGGTTAATTATAATATTTACCTTTAGTGAGACTTTGTCATATACTTCTATTTTCCAAAAGATGCATTGAATAAATAGCCAGAGATACATTCTTGACTTATTCATAAAATTAAACTTATAACTACCTTCAACCTATATGAGCTAATTTATACCTCTGAATTCAAGAAAAGCCTCTTTTCAAATCGGTACAAATGTATACTGAGACTGCTAAACGTTATTTTATTAGAACCAGTGACACAAATTTCAAGCTTAAGCCAAGAATTTTTTCTCCCTTAGACATGCTATATTACACTTCCTCAAGTTTCCAGCAACCAGTCTTTTGATGGTTACAGACAGATTAAAGATGCCATGGAAGACATATGACTGGTTTTGTTCTTAGCATGACTACCTCCCAAAACAGTCATGTAATACTTTCTCAAGATCATTTTCTCAAAAATATATATTGGTAACCTCCACGTACCTCCTCATTGGCCCCTAGAGCATTTGCAAAAGGTATTCATTAGTTAGAGTGCCTTGATTTCACGTCTTCCTGTATTCGCACTTCTTGATTTTTGAAGATACTTGAAAGCCAGTGATTCTACTTGGAAGGTTGATATATCCATGTTTAATAAAACACCCATGTGGTTAAACAAGGCACATCTTCATATATGAGGTTACGGTGGCATTTTACCAGGAAACATGTTCTGATCCAAGAAATATGTCCCTAATAAAAAATTACTTGCATATATGGTAATAAAAATATCCACTATAAAATCCCCATAGCTTCCTTAATTGTTGATATTTCGAATATAATAGACTAACTGTGCACTAATCCTACAATGTAGAAGATACCTGGGACCTTGGTCCTTCCCTTCTCTGGACTCATTCCTACTCTTTCAAAATTTAACTTAGGTGTTACCTCCTCTTAAAAGCTTTCTCTGAACCTGTTTAGGCTGGCTTATTGGGGTTATTCACTGGGGTTTCTGTAATATATAATGCTTACTTTTACCACTGTGCTGCTATACTCTTTATTTATGCATTTGTTTCCTCCCACTAAATCATGAGCTTATTGAGGGCAGGGAACTGTTTTAGCATCAAAGAACTCTTAGTTTCTAACCCCAGTGCCTGGCATATAATAGGAACCTACAAAATACCCCTTGCATGATAGAAATGAATGACAAAGCAACATCTGAAAGAAAGATAAGCAGATTTTCCATCTGGTGAAATACCAAATGACTATCTCAAGCCTGAAAGAAATAAATCCTCAAAGCAAAAGTGAGATAAAACAATCATTTGGTACATGATCTTTAAAAAGAGACTGAAAATCCCCCCAAACCTTTAGATTTTCTTTTCAAGTTTTGCTCATTACTAATGTTATTCATTTCATATACTCACTATACTGTTCAAGTCCCTCAGCAAGTCAAGACTTATTTCTAGCACAGCATTATGGATCCCTTTCATCTAAGTCCTATGATAAAATTCAAGAAATCTATTTAGTTCATGGAGAGAAGAAGTGTGGCGGCTGTTAGAGTTTCTACATACTTAATAAACTGCATGTTCACTTGAAAGCTTAATCCAAACCAACTAGAGTTAGGGTCATTATGAGACTTGCAAGGGCACTCAGACATGAAATGCCCACTAAGAATCTAACTGAGATTCATAATTGAGAGCAACTCGGTTTATGGGACAGTTAAGACTGTGTTCATCAAAGTACAATATAAGACTTTGTATTGACCGGATGAAGAAACTGGCCATATCTTCCTGCGCTGCTATAGTTTAGTCTGGCTGTCAACTTGGCAGGTCCCGGGTTGTGAATTGTGGACACTATTGCTTAACATTCATGTCTGGTTCGCTTCCCAGCAGTGGCAGGTTCACCATCTACAATCATGTTTCCTAACTGCAGTCCAGCCCAGCTGGAGACCCAATTTTCAGCACAACTACAGCCAGCTCTGACAAGAGGTCTGGTAGTCAAATGCCGCCTTCCCTGAGGTACTTGGAGGCTATCTGGTCTGTGAAGTATTAATAGATGCAATGAGAATACCAAAGGGATGAGAAACTAAACATTTTCTTAAAGTTAAGTATGTTCTTGAAAAATTCTGTGCCTTAGAATTGCCGTAATAATTACTGTCTAGAATATTCATGTTGACATTTAATACACTAAACTTAAAAATGGCATAAAGAAAAGATCAAAGAGATGTGAATTTGTAACCTGACACCGCCAAGGCCACTAGTTCTGTGATCTTAGAATAATTACTTGACTTCTAGGAGCCTTAAATCCCTTATCTATAAAACAAGCATAGTAACAACTATTTCATGGGATTGTGGCAAATACTAAGTGGAATAGTGTGTATAAAGCAACTAATACAGTGTCTGGAATATCATAGGCACTTAATAAATGTTAGGCATTATTAGTAGGAAAATAGTAAGAAAGAGAAATTGAAATGGATAAGAGAATAATAAGGTAAACATCAGAAGGAGACATTTTAGAATTTAAAATACTTAAAGTAAAACAATGGTGAGTGGTATGAAAATCCAGTGTATTCAGGCTTGTGTATAGCTAAACCTGACAGGAATTGAGAAAATAAAGAAAATACTTATGTAGGAGTTAAAATAATCAAGACAGATACTAAAGTCAGCAAAGATTTACTAAGTTGCTTCTAAGTGTAAGATACTAGGACAGAGATACATAAGGTATTCCCACTGCCCTCAAGGGGCTTACTCCACGTGGGGAGGTGAACAAGTACATTATGGCAAAAGATGTAGAAAGCGAGATCATGTGTCAGAAAAAGAACCAGAACCAGGAAAGAATAGGGTCTCAAAATCCAAGGAAGAGAATTTCTAGAAGAAAGTCAAGGGCAAACTGAGTCAATTTCTGAAGAGTTTGAGAATCAACATAAAGAGGTGGGTTGTTTTGTTTTGTTTTGTTTTGCTTTGTTTTGTTTTTGAGTGCTTCCCTTGTGCTAAGCATGGTTTCAGGCAATTCTCAAATATTTATTCAATACACCATTCAAATAAGATGAGGAGAAGTATGGGATGGAAGCAAGGAACAAGGAGATGAATTTGGAAGAGATAACTCTGAGCTACATTTTCAAATTGTTAACAAATGATAGTAATAATTAAAGTTGAGGTTAAATAATGATTAAAATAACAGATAATATTTACATAGTGCTTAGTATGTTCCTGGCGCTGTTGTTAAGTGCTTTACATGCATTCATGAATTTAATCTTCACAACAAGAAGTAGGTACAATTTAAATACCCATTTTATAGATGAGGAAACTGAGGCACAAAGTGTATTTAAAGTCCCAAGTTAAAATGTGTGACAGAACTGGGATTTGTGGAAAAAGAGGGTTTGAAACCTAGGGGGTTGGATTCAGAACCTGTTTCTTAACTCCTACACTATATTGAAGTGTAGGAGAAGTCTGGGCTCTCTCATGATAGCTATAGAGATGGGATGCTTACCAAGTTAGGTTATAAAGGATGAGGAGGGCTTCAGAAGATAAGTGATAAAGAGGCAGTTGAAGTCAGACAACAATGATGCATAAAAAGGACAGAAGACTAAAGGGAAATGGGACTTTTGTTCCTGGAAGATGGGAGAAATGGCATTGAGGAAAAATTTGAGGGTGTATAGGAATTGATTTCTAAAACTCAGTAAGCAAGCACTGAGAATCAGCAAGGTGAGGTCCAGGAAAGTCATGCTGGATGGAGGATTTGCAGTTTGAGCAGTTTGAGTATTTGGTGTCACAGATAACTCTGAACTCCAGTCCTGACAAGGTCAAGAAATAGCTTTGTAAACCTGCAGCTCAAAATGTATCTGTCCCTGCTTTAGGGTTCTAGCAATTTTTTTGTGAGTCAGGCAACCTACTAAGCTCTTTACATGCATTACTTTTTAAATCTTTATTTACAACCTTATGGCATACATGTACAATTGTGTCCAAATCATAGATGAAGAATACCAGTGAATTTAATTACTGTTCACCATCACAGTAAATGAGGAAGCTGGGACTCCAAACCAAATCTGTCTAACCCCGTAGTCCTTTATACTATTGGGTTTTATTGCTTCTGTAATAACCTGGAATTACCTATGATAAGAAATAGGTTTGAAAATTTTGAACTCAATCCACAATTACAGGGCATAAATATAGGAAGGCAGGAGGTTAAGAACAATGGCAGCAGCAGCAGCAGCTGGGGATCAGTTATTTGAAACTGAGTATGTGTGTAGCACCAACCCAAACAACTCAGTGCAATGCTTGCTGGGGAAAATTCATTCCCAGTGTTGTGAACAACTTTTTAAACGAAGGCACTTGTTGGATGGGTGGTGGAGGTAAGGGATGAGCAGGAGTCATTTGGAGGGATTTCAACAGCATTGGATCATATCAAAAGTGAGAAAAACAATGAAAATGGATCTTCACTGCTAACTGTGGAAATTATTTCACAAGAGCTTTCCTTCAATGGCGCAGGAGGAATGTTGGCATACTGGTTTATAACTAAGGATACTAAATTTTTCAAGGGAAGTCAAATTTTCAAGTATATATACACATGCCAGACTTTTTATCCTAATTTTTGGTTTGGAAAAAGTTAAAACACAAAAATGTCAAACTGTTTCCAAAGTGCTACTGTAGCTTAATATCTGTCATCAATAATTTCCATGTATAAACACATTTCCAAAAATACCAATATTGAAAACAGGCACACTTGGAAATTCTATTAAAGCAATGGTAGATATAATTCCTTGATGTATTTGTAAAAGGTAAATAGGTCAACAAAGACCATTTGACCTTAATCTCCCAATATGTCATTTATTCAGCTTCTAATGATCTCTGTAATTATCAACAACTCAAGCAAACAGTTCCTTAAGTCAACTATCACAAAAATAAGAAAACGCAGGACATTTTCCCAACATTTTCTGGCCTAGTCAGTCATCAAGCCATTACTGAGTGATCATTATCTATGGAAGGCAACTGCATCTTCAAGATTTTATCAAATCTAAATTCTTTTAGAATTCGTCTTTTTGACTTCTAAAATATTTCATAACATTAAGGTAGGAACAGATTGTTAGGCTTGTTTCCCACAAGATACACAGTGGTGATATGACTTGTTAAAAATCAAAAGGATTTGGATTTAGTGTTTTATTGCTTCCAATTTTTAGTCTTATGTCTGTGAGGCTGGGCTGCCTTAATATTTAAGTTTGCATAAAAATTTGATGCCGTAAATTGTGCAAGTAACCCTTGGACTTGAACAGTTTTAATCAGCGAAATTTACTTAAGGAAATTACCATGTATGGGAGCAAAGATTTATCTGTAAGAATATGTAGTATAATTTTCTTCAAATAGTTAAAAAATGCAAATCTAAGTATCCAACATCAGTAAATTGGAATAGTGCAATTACGAAAAAACAATGGTATGCTATGCATTATATAATCAACTTGAAAAACTTGGGTTCCAGAGTTCCAGTCCCTGGGTTCAAATCCTATTTCTGCTACTTCCATGCTGTAAAACCTTGAGCCAATTACCCAACCTGTACGGTGCTCCATTTCCTCATTTGTAAAATAGGGATGGTAACAGTGTCTACTTTATATGGTTGCTGTGAATTTCAATGAGGCAATGCACATAAATTTACTTTCCAAAGGTAACTAACACAAAGATAATTCTAAACAAACTATTATTATAGTGCACTCATTAAACATAATATAGTAGAAAATTAGATAACATTAAATAATGTTTTAAAATATTTAATAAAGTATATTGTATAATAGAAGGCATAGTATATAATCCTATTTCATAAAAGCATTTTCCTTTATGCAAATAAAACACTTGAAAAGATTTATGCCAATATGTTAACAATTGTTACTTCTCTATGGCAGTATGGGTGGTTTCTACTGTTTTTGTTCTTTGTTATTTTATGATTCACTTTTTTTCCAAATTTTTCTCAATGAACATGCATTGCTTTTATGATAGAAAGTGTAAAGTCATAACAATAAAATAAATTGCATGGCATATATTGATCCACAGCAAAGTTAAAAGGACGCCTGTAGAAGTTGCTGCTATCAGTATGTCAATAGTTCCTGAGGCAAGAGATGCTAATGACACCAAAAAGACCACAGGAAGAGGAGAAGTATGGAGGGGGACTCAGTGTAGCCAATAAAGGGTAATAGAATTTGAGGTTGATGACAAGAGGACCAAAAAGTCAATGTCTGCTGAAAACACAAAAGGCACAATTTCAACATTAAGATCACTACCATTAAGAAGTGGGACATAATTGTTTCTAATGATACGGAATAGAGTGATTTTGCCTTGAGTAATATTTCAGTCCCTGATTAACTTAGTTAACTTCTTTATGATTTCTTTGGAATTTTTTTTATCTTTAGTTCAAGTTTAGATGTCATTTCAGGGTCTGGGCAGGTTCACTACCATGGTGAAAGGCAGTGTACACAATACTGGAAGGATGCCTGAGCTAAGACATGGCCCATCCAGAGCCTGTTGCTTTCTAAGCCACCTCATTTGGCATTTCTATACCAGTCTGTGTGGTGGTTATGATCAATGTCTGTCTCTTCCCCTTGACTCTTTGGTCTTATTCACTGTTGTACTGCCAGTGCCCATGTCAGTTCCTAGCCCAAAGCAGGTGCTCACTAAATATTCACTGAATGAATGAACAAATGGATGAGTGTAAACAAGTTATTCAGTCTCTCTGAGGCTCAATTTTTTTTCATTTGTATATTTAGGATTACTAGTTTCAAATATTTTAAGGCTACCATTTTAAATAAAATCCTTATATACTAAATGATTAAAAATTAGAGTTCCTCTGTAATAGATGAAAATCCTGGAAGAGCTCCACACCCATATTCTCCCCTTCACACACATGCACATGTGCATGTACACACACACACACACACACACACACACAGTACCATCCTTGAGTTACCTTCTTCAAACTCTAACTTCTTAAATTCAAGTTCCTGGGAGCATCTAATTTGGAAACTACTGAACTAGGCAATCTCTAAGATTCTTTCTATGATTCTAGGCCTTTCAATAAAAGCTGTCCAGCTATTCTTTTTACTCTCCCACCTCTCAACAAATTAGCACAGACTTACATTCTAAGTTTTTGGAAATTCAGCTCATTAGCCCATTATAAACTTTGGATTATAATGCCAGAAATGCAAGCATGATATTTTTTATGATCTCTTAGGCACATCATGGGGATATTCCTTAGCTCTCACCCAATTTAACTTGCAGTGGGTTTGCCAAATGGATATTTCCTCCACCTCCCCCCTGCCCCATCATCATAAACTCAGCGGTCCAATAACCTCCCTGTCATCATGCTATTACTATCATTTCCGACAAGTAGGAAAACCTGAAATGATCTTCTCTTTTTGTTTAATCTCTCATCACATTCTCTAGTTCCTTTGTCAAATCAACTATAATTCCTCCTGCTCCTTCATTGCTAAAACTTATTTAATCATACCTGAATTGTTACAACAGATTTCTTAATCATCGAAGTGATTTTCCTAAAATATCAACTTTATTGTATCATTTCCAAGCTGATAACAGATATAGACTCCCTTGCTCTTTTTCCCTACATCAATTCTAAACTCAACTTGACTCCTAAGCTTTCCTAAAATTTGGTTACTACATTCTCCCTATCAAAACTTTACATTAACAATTAGAATTTGATAAAATTATTTTTGTTCTCATTTGTCAAAAAGTTTATTTAGATAGAGGGAGACAGAATCCCAAGCAGGCTCCACACTGTCAGCAAAAAGCCCAACACAGGGCTTGATCTCACCAACTGTCAGATCATGACCTGAGCCAAAATCAAGAGTCAGACACATAACTGACTGAGCTTCCCAGGCACCCCTTGATAAAATTATTTTTGTCTATCCACATGCAAAATAAACAAGACCGACAATATCCTGTGTTGGTGGATAGAAAATAACTGATCCTCTTATATGTTGATGGAAATATAAACTGGTTCCCTTTTCTTGAAGATAGATTTGTAAATTCTATCAAAAGCCTAGAGAACTATATATATTTTACACTCTATTCCACATTTAGAAATGTATCCTAAGGAAATAATACAAATGTCTACAGATTATGTGCCAGGACATAAATTGGTTTCAATTTATCAGGGACTAGTCAAAAAAACTATGGTAATTGTGATATTAACAGGAAATATATATTTGGTCTTCAACCTCTGGCTCCTGGAACAAGAACTTTTAAAATCCTTATAATTTTCTGAGTGATAGAGATGAGAGAAACAGCTTTTGTTATTCATAATAATCCCCTTTCAATCACACCTGAGTTTATGCTAATGAGATAGTATTGGTGGGTCCCTAGATAGCTTCAGGATGGGAGCTGGTTGCCAGAGGAACCAACCATGTGATTAGAGGGTTGGAACTTTTCCTCCCTCAATATCCTCACTCCTGAAGCAGGGGAGGAGAGAAGAGGAGCTGAAGACTGAGTTAACCATCAATGGCCAAGAATCTAAATTATGCTTATATAGTAGAACCTTCATTAAAATCCCCTAGAATGGTGGGGTTTGGAAAGATTCAGTTGGTGAACAAACTGAAGATGCTGGGGGGATGGCATTCCCATAGAGTACCTGCAAATTCTGTGTCCCTTATCCCCAATACTTTGCCCTAAACATCTCTTCCATTTGGCTGTTACAGAGTTGTACCCTCTATACTGAATGAATGTAGTAGTAAGTAAAATGTCTTCCTCATTTTATAAGCCATTCAAGCAATTATTGAACCCGAGGAGAGGCTTGTAAGAAATCTCAATTTAGAGCTAGTTGATCAAAAGTATGGGAGGCCTGGGAATTGCAACTGGCATCAGAAGTGGAAGCAGTGTTGTGGGACTATGTCCTTATTTCTGTGGGGTCTGTGCTAATGCCAGGTAGTTAATGTTACAATTGAATTGACTTGTGGGACACTCAATTGATCTCTGAAGAGAATTAGGGAGTTGCTTGGTGTGGAAAACCTACATATTTGGTGTCAGAAGTGTTGTGAGTAAAAATAGTTCATAGTAATCCATACAATGAAACACTATATATACATAAAATATTGGGAGAAACTTATACTTTTATCTTCCAGAAGTAGAGGTTTCACATATTTGAAATTTAGTATTAAATTCATATTTTAAAATTCATATTTTGTTGAACATGAAATATTTCAGAGTAAAATTCTATTTGGGGGCAAAACAAAGAAAACCATATTCCACAAAAGAATATTTCAAAATAGCAAGAACTTCCACAAACTATGTAAAAAATCAAATAATATAGTAGAAAAATATTAGAATATATATTCACTTTAAGGGGTTTATTAATATCTACAATAAATAACAAACTCCTATATATCAAAAACAAAGTACATGCCCCTAGAACAATGGCAAATGGCATAAAGAAGCAATATAATATAAAAAGTATTCAAAAGGCCAAGGAATACACAAACAAATTTCAGTGTCATGTATAAAAACGTTAACAGGTAAACAGAAACAATTATCAGATACTGTTGGACCCACCAAATGGTGAGGTTGAGAATAAACAGTACTGTGAAATTCCTAGGAGAATGAAATACAGCTTCATGATTCTAGTTTGGCTATGTATCAATGCCTTATAACTGACTGCATAATTACATTTTCAAGAATTGAACCTAAGAAAATAATTGAAGATGTTTGTAAAAACAGAAGAGCATTCACTGCGGCATTATTTTCCAAAAATAAAAGAGTAAAAATTCTTATTTGATAGTAGGAAAATGCGTAGGGATACTTTGCTATATTCACTGAATGGGATATTATGTAAGTATTGGAAACTATGTAGTAGAATTATCTTAACTGACACAGAACAAATATGTTTATAATATATTAAGTAATTTAAATAAAGAAAAAAGAAATAGGTTAGGTTAAAAAACCACCCAATCGATATGATACCAGAACTGATAAAAGCCAAACAAAACAAACAAACAAAAAGTTCTGGAAGAACCCAAAATATATATGTGTATGTGTACATATATATATATATATATATATGTATATATGTATGTATATATGTGTGTATATATATATATATATGTATTTTTTTTTTGCTGATTGGAATTTTTTTTTTATAGATTGGCATTTTCTAATTCATCTTCAGTAAGTATTTATCATTTGCTTAATAAAGAAAAAGGAAAATGCAAAACAATGGTAGGAACATGAGAGGAAGTTGGAAATATCTCAACAGTCGAATGAAAGGATGCATGTGTAGAAGTTATTTAAAGAGTGTCTGTAGGGAGGTTCATGTGTTTGCAAAGTTTGTGTCTGGGAAAGGGGAAGTAAGGGCGCTGTAGGATCCTGTGGCTGACGCTGTTGTTGCAATCTTTCTTGTTCTGGTGCTCTGGTGGCCCTGTGTCAGCCCCAGGGAAATGCATGCCTATCGTGCCAACCCTGTTTCATTCTAGCTCTTCTTATCCATCTTTCTTTCTGCTTGGAGATCTTTGCAGTTTCTCGTTTTTGGTTAATGGAGAAAATTTTAGGACAAGTTGATAAGGAGAAACTGAGGCACAACAAAGGGTGAAGTCAATATCAGATAACACAGAAAACATCTGAGATCTAGGGAAAAGAGAAGCCCACTTCCTGCTTCCCTTACTATGCTTTATTCTGTCTCCAGTAATGAAGAGATAATATGGCCAATTCATAAAACGCTGGAGCTGCCTTGCTAGTGAAGCACTCAAGCCTTATACACACCCCTTTAAAGCCAGTGCTTTTGTGTCTGGATTGGTGGCCAGTTTTGGGGGCCTTTACTCTCAAGTCTTTCACTCTGTTACCAGGTGGTGGTGTTAAGCCTTTAAAGTTGGTTTCCTTTCTGTATCTTTCACCATGATTTTTTTTTCTGTACACATTTTGTAAGGCCAAACTGTTTGGCAAAAAGCACTTCTGGTCTCTAAGATTTATTATTATTATTATTATTATTATTATTATTATTTTATCACATCCTGTTGCTTTCTCTCTACTGTCTTGGACAGTGACACATTGTCAGCAAAATCACAGCCCTGCGTCTATGAGCACTGCAAATGCATTTCTGACTGACACATGATGTTTTGAGGGTGGTTCTGGATAAAAATGCAAGTAAACCACAAATAGCCCCATAGGGCTTAACATGAAAGGCAACTCCTTTACACGTACACAACTGCATGATTGTGGACTTCCATTATACATAGGACAAATCAGTGTAATTAAAGCAATAACACCTTAACCATCTGACTTCATAATGGGAAACAAAAGTAAATATGATCTAAATAATCCCAATAGCTTTTGGCAGAAAAGCATGTGTAACAGCAAACTCCCAAATATGAACTTGAAATAAAGTCATTAAACCATGCTGAGATGGTCTAAGTCAGATGCTGGACTTAGACTATCCCTAAGATAGTCCCTCGGACGTCCCTTGGATGTCCCTGCCCTGTCTTATTCAGCATTCCATGATCTACTTCTAGGAAAAGAGGAGCTGCTATCAAACTTCATTTTATAGGTGAACTAGTCTTTCAACTACATTTGTAATGAATGCCTTCCAGGGGCAGAAACATCACTCTCGTGAACAGTGCCAAACAAAAAGGAGATGATCCATTAATGTTTGTTGAACAAATGAAGAAAAGTCTTCCCATCTTTCGTGGGATTAGGATTAGACGGCTGTACGCAGAGATTCTGTTTATGTCAATACAGAATTTAATTAAGCAGAGTAATTGCTAATGTCAATAGTTGATGGTAGGCAGCTTTTCTTTGGGACTACTAGAAGTTTTTACTAAATGGACCATGATATCAGAGGAAAACTACTCTGTCCCTCATTTCATCCCAAGTGTAGCAAAACCACGCTTTGGGGAAATTTGTTTACAGTATAGAATACATCATCTTAGTTCATCCACGTAATTCTAAAAGGAAGAAACTTTAATATGTTAATTTTCTTCCTCTTCTTTCTAAAATTCCAGTTGTTACTAATTCATTTCGGGCAAACTGTAGACCTTACAGGTGATGGACATTAACTACCACGAGAGCATGAACTTGCACACGTCAGTTCAGACCCACCTTCACTGGTGCCCAGCAAAATGGCATCTGCTGCTCTTCATTGATTATGCTGAACGACTTCCAGAGAATAACCCACAACTCAAATCATGTATAGTTGCTCAGAGGAAACATGCACAATTTCACTTGCAGAGGACACTGTTCTTACTTAATTGTGTTAAACTGGCTAGGGTATTTCTTTCTTTTGGTATATAACAGGGGTCTCTGCCTTGCCCCACCACCTTGCAGTGTTAAATTTAATCCCAATTGCCCACTAGTCTTTTGCTCAAGAAAGTAAATTCTAGGGTGCATGAAATGTCATTCATTTGCATAACTTCAAGTAGCCTAAGGAATCTCACTAATCCAGGAACCCCTAGAATATGAAGGGGATTCATATCTTTGACAGAGATGGCTTGGGGATGTAGCTGTGATACAGTACTAAAACCCCAAGGGAGGTTCAGAAGGAGAGCTTTGTTGCCAGAGTGGATATATAGTGACGAGGAAACTAGAAAGGAGAAAAAAATTGGGGAAGTTAGAAAAAGAAAAAAAAATAATGGAAAGAGTTAACTTGGGAAAAAAACCCCTATAACCAACTGGGGAATAAGCAGTTGTGGTCCCAGAATTTCTATACAAAAGACTCTGGAAAAAACCCTTCATTTGGAAAAGAATGCAGTCTTGCTGCATTTTCACAGAAGCAAGTACATACACTGTTTGTATGTAGACTGGTGTTAGCAGATAATATCAAAATTTTAAAGAGCTAGTTTTATTTACATTTTACTTAGCCCTGAGAAAAAAATGTGTTGCATGAATTAAAGAAGATACTTCTCCTTTGGGGAGTACAATTAGGGTATAGGTGAAAATTATGGGAGCCTCCCCTTGACTCATTCAGTCTCCCCTGCTGAATGAGTTGAGGTTAGCACACCAAGTCTTTCGGAGAATTTTAATTAATTAAATAAACATAAGTGAGGGAATATGTGTTTTTTATCAAAAAATAAAACACTACTATGAATACATGTAGTTTTTTTTTTTTTTTTCTATTGAGTCTGCAGAGACTGTTTCTTGTTGAAGCACAGTAACAAAATGCACAGGGAGAATGAAAGTCTTCACCCTTCTTGCTTTGTTTGTGCATTTAAGCATTTTCCAGAAATCTTTGTTTGGAATTTCTTATAAACTCCATGGGACACTTAACATCACTTTCAATTCTTGAATCCTGTCACAGCTCATCACCATGAATCATATTGCTGTTGCTGTCTGCCCTCCCTTAAAAGAGAGTGAATAGGAACCCAGAGCCCCAAATGGTTCCTGAGACACAAAAGGCAACAGCTGTTTATGGAAAGGAACATGTGAAGTCGATTATAGGCATAAAAAAATGATTGTTTCAAACACACAATCTTGCAAAATGGTACATAGTGCTGGAAAAAGTTTTATTGCTCTCAACACGCTGTTCCTTTGCAGCAGGTAATACGTGTTCACCGTGACTTCCTCTCACAGTGTTTGCTGTCTCATTTCAGCTGGTGGTGTGGAAGACACCAGGGCTTATAGTGTTCATCAGTGATCTGAACACACTTCAGCTCATAGCCCCCATTGTTAACAGAGCAAGAGCTGACAGCTTGAATACTGGAAGAGGCAAGAAACAAAATAAAACAGATGTCAAAAAATCCAGTGCTTGTTTGAACATAACTAGCATGCTGAGGAATCAATTGCTAAAGGAAATCTATTTCTGCCTATTTCTTACCTACCCCTGCGGCTCTTTGGCTAATATATTTTGATATTATCCTCTTCCCCCAAAGAAAATGAGCACATATATATTAGTCCCCAAATCAAGACAAACCACGCAGTCATTATCTACAAGAGTCTTATTCTAGTAAGATACATTTCCTCCTTCGTGACAGTGCTCCTTGCATTTGGAGGACAATATCCTTTCGGGGAGTCAGATTAATGAGAAGAAAATTTCCAGCGGCTGTTATGAATCAGAGTACATACATGCTCACCATAGATATGAAAATACCCTCTGCAAAGGACCTTTATACTGCTTTATTGGGAATGATTCTTAACGATAAAAATAAGCCACTAATCTTATCTTTACCCGGGTGATAGTAGGGTGTTCTGCACACAGTAGTCATTTAACAAATTCTGCTAAATGATTATCCAAGGCTGTAGCAGTTGAAAAACTATGTTGGTAATTGGGGACAAGTGTAAAGCGATCAAAGTTCTACAACAAATCCTGAATTACAGAAGATAATGGAGCACTATTCAAGGAAATGAATTGGCACTTTTCAGCTCTCATCTACACTGACCCTGTGAGCTTCGCCAGGAAAGTAACCATGGCTGCCAGTGTCCTCCCCCCGTCACACTGCTGCCCCGCACAGTGTGTGGGGTGGGTTCCGGCACAAGCCAGCTTTGAGGACCTTAAACCCACGCAGTTGCAAAATGGCTCCACACTCGGTGGAATGCTTCGGTATCACCATCTTGAAATTCTTAATATTTTCTGAACCGCAGACCCTATCTTTTCATTTTTGTACTCATTCCTGCAAATTACAGAGCCAGTCCTTCACTCAGTGATATGTTAGGATGAATAGAAACACATAAACAGAAGCAATGAGTAGCTTTTTCATTCTATGGGTTCCAAAATTTTCCACCAAGTTCAGAGGTCTCCCAATTTATAACTTCCCTGAAAGTAAATCTAGCCTAAACACTTAAAGCCTTATCAATGACATCTCTTTAGGAAAAAGTAATAAAAGGACAGAAAAGTGAATATGTGTCACTTCAGTGTATTTTAATCTACTTTTTTCCCATGTTTTCCTACCTCATCGTGAGATATTCTAGACATAGTTTGTGATGTAGAGAAATCAAGAGCCAAGAAGTTGACACAGAAAGGAAGTGATGATCTTATTCTTTCAAACCTCAATAAATATTTATTTATATTGTTGAAGCCTGAAATAGAAAATATAAGGAATTTAAAAAGAAACATGCAGCTCAGGGGTTGTTTTCAAAAACTGACTGTAACAAAAAGAAGAGGAAAAAAAGACAAGAGTGTGACACTTTCAAACTGTGTTTAAACATATGTCAAGTGGTAAAATGCATAGAACGATGACAGAAGTAAAGAAATACAGATGTGTTCATATAAGAAAAAGAGGCATAGGGGCACTTGTTAGCTCAGTCAGTTAAGTGTCTGACCTCAGCTCAGGTTATGATCTCACAGTTCATGAGTTTGAGCCCCACATTGAGCTCTGTGTTGGTAGTGCAGACACTGCTTGGGATTCTCTCTCTCTCCTCTCTCTCTGCCCCTCGCCCTCTAGCACTTTTTTTCTCTCTCTCAAAAGTAAATAAATAAATGTAAAAAAATAAACAAGAAGATGTATAAAAAATTTAGGTATATAAGATAACCATGATCACCTACCCTTGTATCAATAACCTGTGCATTCTGGTGGGTGAGCTCAACTAAGTAATAAGCCATACTATAAAACTATAATAATTTAGGGAATTTTTTGATGTAAGTATAAGCAGGTTAACTGATGAAAAGAATATCATATAGACAGAACCTGGTATATAAAATAACTTAATAATTACATAGAAATCTTAAATTCAGTGAAGATGAGAAGTATCACGCAAAAATGGTGCTGGGATAATTGTTGAATTATCTGGAAAACATACATAATTTAAGTGTATACCACGCACCAAAATAAATTCCAAGTAAACTGAATATTTAAATCTAACAAATAAAATTACTAGATCTGATTATCTAGTAATTCTCTGTAAGCTTGATAGAGGACTCTTAAAACTCATCTGGAAGAAAGAAATGCAAAAGAAAAAGATAAATACATTGTTCTATATAAAATTTAAATATGGATATATTGAAAACCAAAAATTGAAAAAATGGAAGTATTTGCAACATGTGACAGAAAAAAACCCAAATCAATGAAATGTTATCTACATAGAAAAATAGAAGAAAGAGGGTCACCTGGGTGGCTCAGTCGGTTAAGCTTCCAACTTCAGCTCAGGTCATGATCTTGTAGTCCATGAGTTTGAGCCCCGTGTCAGGCTCTGTGCGGACAGCTCAGAGCCTAAAGCCTGCTTCAGAATCTGTCTCCCTCTCTGTCTGCCCCTCCACTGCTCACACTCTGCCTCTCTTTCTCTCAAAAATAAACATTATTTTTTTTAAATAGAAGAAAGTAATACGTAATTCCAAAAGAAAGAATTCATATAGTTAACAGACATATCAAATAATACAAATTACAGTAATCATGAAATGCCATTTAAACTGCTGTAATGAGTACCATCGCTTGGTGCCCAGATTCCATTTGGGGACTGAAATAATCATTCCTTCAGCTCCTGGGGGCGTTAGCAACTGGCAGATTTCAGCTGAGTCCCTCTCTAGAAGCGTCATTAACTGAAGAGACCCACTTTGCCCAAGGCCACATCCCCTACTCTAGAGAAGCCTGCATCCGTAGATTGGTCTGGTATAAGAATAAAGTCTTGCTGACTTGTGCAAAGACAGGGCCAATCTGAAAAGCTATTCCAGCTCTGATGTTCCCATAGACTTGGCCGAGGCAACTGTATCTCAGTCCAGCTGCATCTCAATTCAACTCGTCCATCTGCCCAATTCCTTCCTTCACCTCTCACCTGTGTTGTTCCCAAGAGCACTCTTCAAGAAATGTCCTCTATGCACATCCCAGAGACCCCTACCTATGACAGTTGGTAATGGAATTAGACTAAAAGAAATCTAGGGCTGTAATGAGAAGATGCTGAGTCTCAGTTCAGCCTCAAGACCAACTGCAGTGACAAGGACTGTAGTTCATTTCATTAGCCTTACCCTTGCAAATTTTCCTGGGAACAAAATAATCAGAATACCGGAGGAGATTTCCTACTAATTATTATACAAAGCAAGCAGATCTGAGTGGGACAAGTCATGGACTGCCGTAGCAGCTCTGGAAGCACCGCCCAATTATCCCCTTCAGAACCATACTAACTCCTCAACTGCCAGCCATGGTCACTGTTTATGGCCAAGTTGTTCTCCATAACAATTGCCCTTAGCTGAAGAGAACCTTCTCATCCAAGGTCAGGCCCCATCCAGGGATGCCTGAAAATTGTTATAAGCATATCAAGTCCCAGACCACTTGCCTTAAGCCTGGACAATCTTGAAGGAACATCCCAGCTCTCGAGTCCTCTGTAAAGACTGGTAAACTCTTGCTGAAATTGCATTGCACTTCGATTTCCTTCTGTCTTATCCTGTTTCCCTAACCTCTCACTTGAGTTATTCTTAAACAAACCCCTAAAACGTGTTTTTTTGGGAACCCAACCTATGACACTTATTGTATTGGGAAGAATGATAAAATAAATGATAATTTATACATTTTATCTGGGCATGAAGAAAAAGGACAGGTTTTTCTAAAATACTGGTGACAGAAATTTAAATTGATACTTTCTGGGGATAGGTTGACAATAAACATAATTTTTGATGCAGTTATTCTATGCATGTTCATTTATTCTAAGGAAGTAATTCTGAATATATTCATAGATTTGACTACAAATGTGCTCGTCAGTGACTGTGTTCACTACAGCAAAAGACAGAAAACACAAAAATGGCCATTAGCAGGTAAATCAATAAAGAAATTATTTATCATAAAACTGAATATCAGTCATTAAAATGATTTTGTTAAATATATAATGGCATGGAAGAGAATATATATTAAAATTTAAGAAGAGCTCTAAAAATCATACAAACTTTGATTTAATTTCTTTTAATTTTTTTGAACGTTTATTTATTGAGAGACAGAGAGAGACAGAGCATGAGTGTGGGAGGGGCAGAGAGAGGAGACACAGAATCCGAAGTAGGCTCCAGGCTCTGAGCTGTCAGCAAGAGTCCGACACGGGGCTCGAACTCATAAATCATGAGATCATGACCTGAGCCGAAGTTGGATGCTTACCCAACTGAGCCACCCAGGCGCCCCAATTTAATTTCTTTTAGAAAAGAAAAAGAACTCACAGCCAAGCCTCTTTGACTTTGTCCTTTTTCCTTCTTGTGGGAAAAAGATGGGATGAGCAGACAGAGAACACTGTCTCCTCAAACTTGTGTGCCTCTCTTAAGCAATTACTTTCTTGTCTATAGTAAAGATAGGGAATTCTGCATCATCTTACTGGTCCTTTTAGAAGGTTGAGAATCATGCTTTCCTAATCGTTCTCTTCAGAATGTCCTCTTTAATATCAGTCCTTTAGGGGACTTCTAAAAATCTGTACTGTTCTACATGATACCTTGGAAATAATTATCCACTACTGTCCCAAAGTTTAAAAATACATTAAAAAAAATAATTTTTATTTATTCTTGAGAGACAGAGACAGAGCATGGGCAGGGGAGGAGCAGAAAGAGAGGGAGACACAGAATCCGAAGCAGGCTCCAGGCTCTAAGCTGTCTGCACAGAGCCCAATGCAGGGCTCAAACTCACAAACCATGAGACCATGACTTGAGTTGAAATCAGATGCCTAACAGACTGAGCCATCCAGGCGCCCCCAAAATATACTGAATTAATATCACCATAGGCCTTTAATTTGCTGCAACAATATATGATCAGACATTTTTCTCTGTTTAAACAGTTGCTTGGATGTCCCTGCTTAGAAAACCTCTGTGGTTAATAGCTCCTGTGAGAAGAATTTCTTCTACACTAGCTCTGGGGTCCTAGGAAGAATCTCACTGTCAGGTACCAGCTATGTGAGGGCCAGAGAAGCATGGCATTATTAGGATTAGGAATTACAAAGTGCTGGAACCCTTTGGTGAATATTTTCCTTGGAGTCCCCTGCTGCCCATTTCATTCGATTCAAAGAACTGAGGTACAGTCTCATTTGCTAAGAAAGGGTGGGTAGGGAGTCCTACTTCAAAAGCTCTTAAAACCATATGGATGACTGATTCATAATGGATAGGTAGACAGCAAAAGTGCTGGAGGTACACAGGCTTTCTACTACATCTGTCTCTAGTTCTGGTCAAGGATCTGGCCAGGCCTCAGGACCCAAATTCGCACCTAGTACAATGAAAATATTAAAACTCATTAACTCTGGGTGGTAATGGTGATGATTTTCTTACATTTTCCTCTTATTTTTTAATATATATATTCTAAATTTTTTGTTTTTTATTTTTTTAACGTTTTTATTTATTTTTGAGACAGAGAGAGACAGAGCATGAACAGGGGAGGGGCAGAGAGAGAGGGAGACACAGAATCTGAAACAGGCTCCAGGCTCTGAGCGGTCAGCACAGAGCCCGACGCAGGGCTCGAACTCACAGACCGCGAGATCATGACCTGAGCTGAAGTCAGACGCTTAACTGACGGAGCCACCCAGGCGCCCCAATATATATATTCTAAATTGTGATATATACACTTTTATACCAAAAAAATTACAACATATTTGTAATAAGGATGACAGATATCATGCTATGCTTGCTTTATAAAATAATATATATATTTTAAAAGATGAAATTCACAATCTATTTATTATTATTATTATTTATCTTTAGAGAGATAAATTTATCTTTAGAGAGAGATAGAGAGAGAGAGTGAAAGTGGGGGATAGGGGCAGAGGGAGAGAGAGAGAATGTCAAGCAGGTTCCACGCTCAGTGCAGAGCCCTATGTGGGGCTCAATCTCACAACCCTGGGATCATGACCTGAGCCAAAATCAAGAGTCAGATGCTCAACTGACTGAGCCATCCAGGAGTCCCTGAAATTCACAATTTAAAAAAGCCAAGTACCTTAACAGGAAACTCATAAAAGGAAATACAACTGACACATTTATTTTTAGAATCTGAAGTTAATGAAAGAAGTAAAACAATGCACATGGTTTTACTTATTAAATTAGTAAACACTGAAAAAGGCAATAAAATTTTGTGCTAGAAAGGAGGTTTTATATTGGAGCTGTTAAGTTGTAACAGATTAACAAATGGTCTTAAAATCTGGAAAATATTTTGACAATAGGTATCAAGAATTTTTAAAACGATGTACTTTTCAAAAACTTCTTTTACGTTAACCCTTGTGCTTGAATCTCACCTAGAAAACAATAAAATATCTAGATAATATATGCAAATAAATACTAATATTAGCATTATTTAGAAGAGAAAAAAGTTCCATTATATATATATATTTTTTTCCTTACATACATCAAAAGGTATTTGCCCCAATTAAAGTGCATTTTACCAATAGTTTTAGATTAATACATATTGATATGTAGGGAGTGTATGTGTGATATGTGTGCTGCTCTATGAATATATCACAAAAAGTAGCATGGTCTCAGTTATGAAGAGAAAAAAACATATAAATAAAATACTGAAATGAAAGAAACCTAAACGTTAGCAGTGGTCGCTTCTGAGTTGTGGGTTTTTGTCGTGTATGCTTTCCTTATTTATACTTTTTTATATTTCCACTTTTTTTTTAACTCTAAGGATGTAATCCTTAGGAAACCAGGGAGAAAAAAAGTAAACGAACAACCAACAATAAAAAAAAAAAATCTGAGCTTTCCACACAACCTTTCATTAAGTGTGTATTATAAGACTAAGTAAGGTGGGGCACCTGGGTGGCTCAGTCGGTTGAGCATCCGACTTCAGCTCAGGTCATGATCTCGCAGTCCATGGGTTCGAGCCCCGTGTCAGGCTCTGTGCTGACAGCTCAGAGCTTGGAGCCTGCTTTGGATTCTGTGTCTCCCTCTCTCTCTGACCCTCCCCCGTTCATGCTCTGTCTCTCTCGGTCTCAAAAACAAAATAAATGTTAAAAGAAATAAAAAAAAAATACCTAAGTAAGGTATTATATGGTAATTAGCTCAATAGAATATTATTCAAAATATCTGGATTTTAATCCTTGCTCTGACAATTTCTAGCAGCATGACTTTAGTCTCTCCTATTTACTGATTATTTGATAGTAGAGATTTATTTAATTCCTCCAAACCTCAGATTTCACATCTCTAAAAAAATTATAATGAATATGTCATACGATTGTTGGAGGGATTAAGTAACATTAAAAGGGTAAGCAGCAAGCAATGTTCCTGGCACCCTCTAGGGGTTCCATTAATGTTTGTTGAAGGTAAAACAGCTGGGTGGTTCCATCATTGAAAATCACATTTTTTTTTTAAGTGTAGAAACAGCCTTACTTCACAGTTCTGGGTCACAATCTCCCACCCAGACAAAAGAATATCCTAAAAATATCTGAGCCTCTGGAAACTAATCAACTCAACAGAGCCATGGTGGTAGGAACATCAGTCCTGGCTTCGAATCCTTTTTCTATTTTTATTTTCTCTTATTCTTTATCTTCTTTAAACTTTCGTTGTTGTTTGCTTGCTTGATTTGGAGAATTATTCAGCCTGAATTATCTCCCCAGGATTTGTCTTATTTTTTATGTATGAATTAATGGTGAGCCCTCATTCATTCTGCTTATGCAGTGGTGTCATTCTATATTAAATTCATATAAGAAATTTCTTGCTTCAAAAAGGAGGAACAAGGAAATAAAAAAGGAGGGATATCTGTATTCATTTCTGGACATGTTAGACACGGTAGTTGCAAAGGACTGCGAAGCAGAAATTAATCCCACTGCCTGTGGAGTTCTGAGGACAAGCAGGGCAGCGCTCTCATTTAGAATCCTCCTTTGCCATCTATTAAGAAGTGAGCATGGAAGAGCTGGCCATGGGGGAGGCTTTTTGATTCTCAATTCCTCTGAACATTGTCAGTGTTTAATCAATAGCTAGTCCGGGCATCATTAAACATGTGCTCTCAGTTCAAGGTCCTCTGATCGGAATGGCGGAGGGAATTGCTCAGTTTTGCTATAAAGTGCAAAAAAAGGGTGCCTACATTCAGGTTAGCCTACTTAAAAGAGATACAATTTTAAACCATATTGCATTAAATGAAACCTGTTTTAATGGGTCACGTGGACTATCAATTATTCTTGATCTCGTAATTTGTGCTTCCAAGGCAGGATATATCCTACTGAATCTGAGACTCTGCACTTATTAACTTATGCTTTCTGCAAGGAGAGGGTTAGCAAATGTGTCAGTCACTGGGATGCACTGGGATGCATCTTAAATTTTGTATTTTGATGATTCCATACAAGTTAAATAACTGTGTAACAAAGCAACAGTCTATTTCAACACTCAGAGTGAGGTTGAAGAGGCCTAATATATAATGTTTTCTTTCTAGTTTTAATCCATTATTCTGATGTGTATGGGATATGGCACTTAGAGAAGCCATCACTAGTCTCATGGAAATACAAGAGATGAAATAGTGTAGTTCTTATACCACAGGGTCCCATAAAAGGTATAATGAGAAATAAGGAAGCTTATGAAATCTTTTTTGTTGCTGTTGTCGAAATAAGGCCAGGTTGAGACTAGACTGCTTTTAAATTTGAGGAATTTTTTTAAAAAATGTGAGTTGTAGGAATCAGGGCATTCTCCCCAGACGAAAGAGGACTAATTAATCGGCTCAACAGAAAAACAAATTTGCATTTTTCCCCCCGAATCCAAGAGAAATATTGAAATCTCGAACATTTTTTTTCCAACATACAATATAGAAAACACTAGAGGCAGATAATCAATCAAGCCATTCCATTGCAATTATTAAAATTTTGAGTCCTCTACTATACCCACTTCTAAAGTAATGCCACTGGGGTCGTGGCAGAGCAGAACAGGCAGAGGGGCTCTGTGCTATTGGTTTATACTCTCTGACTCATTTGGGAGGGACTGACATGACGAAAGCTTCCTAGCAAATATGAAACCATACAATACGAAACCTTCAAATCAAATTCTAAACAGTGTCACACAAGAATAAGTCTTGGAAATCCTTTCTTTTTTACTTTATGACACGTCATCAGGTTGTTATTAAATAACCCAGCAAAATTCTAGAATTTGATGCAAACACTCATGCGCTTGGAGTGTATATTCAAACGATTATATTGACTTTTACATAATAACTAATTTGCAAACTGTAAAATATCAAACTACAAAATTTTGTGTGTTCTATATGATATTATTTTTCATAAAATAAAATTCATATGGCTGAGTATACATGGAAAAAGGATTCCAGGTTCCTGGCATTTAGTCATCATAACCCAAATTTAATCATCATAACCCAAAGTGACAGTCTCTCACCAGTCCAGCCATAAGGCAATAATCTCTCTCTCTCTCTCTCTTTTAATATTTATTTATTTTTGAGAGAGGGGAGAGGAAGAGGAAGGGAGGACAGAGGATCCAAAGCAGGCTCTGTGCTGACAGTAGAGAGCCTGGTGGCTTGAATTGATGAACCCGGAGATCATGAGCTGAGCTGAAATTGGAAGCTTAACTGACTGAGCCACCCAGGCACCCCAAGGCAATATCTCTTGATGGGTTCTCTCTGATTCTATGTATGCCTAACCCATTTTCCATGCAACTGTGCTGTGAACCCTTTAAATTTTAACTGGCATCTTTTCCTTCCTTAAAAAGCTTTAACAATAAAATTCAAATGCTTTGCTTTTGAATAGACGTGTTTGTTTATTTTAACACAGCTGGATTTCATTGATCAGCTATGCCCAAAGGGCATATCATGGATTTATCCATTCTGTAAGGGGAGTGACCTTCCTCAAGTTGCTTAGACTTTCTATGTTTCATTTCTTTCCCCATGCTAAAATAGCCATACTAGCACCCACCTCACAGGATTTTATGAGGTTTAAATGAAACAGTGAATAGAGAGTACTTAACACCGTGTCCTGATAGGTAACAAGCACTCCATCAATATGAGCCGTTGTTATCATTTAACAACATGCCCACGTTCACGCTGATAGTGGGTGCAAAGCTGGGATTCTAACTTAGAGATTTTAGGTGCCAAAGCTTATGATCTTCTGCTGTGCACTCTGTATATCAGATGTCTTAAGGGAGATTTGGATGAATGTTGGCTCCCATTCAGTTCACGGTCAGATCCTCCAACACAGGCCTGTAGTGCAGAATTTCTATATTGTCAACTGAAGTGAGAGCCATAAGATTTAGATACCAGACACTGAGGAGGCAAAGTTGACATTCTGTTGTGAAAGCTTAAGAGTCTGACTTGCATTCCTGCCCAGACAGAAGGCCAACGCACCGTCGCCCAAAACAACCAGTGTGGGTACCTACGGAATGAGCCAACTTTTCAGTTTCTAAGAGAGAATACAGAGAATCTCTCTCAGTTCCCAAACTTAGGATGACATAAGACTCTAAATCACCCTATCGTATAGCCTGGAAAAGAGAAGTTTAGCAGAGTTTACCTGGCAGATGTGCTGAACTGACTACTTGTCTCCTTCTTCCCCTTCAACAGGTAAAAAGCAGCCTCAGTATGCTTCCCCATCACGTGTACTCATTTCCGAGAAGGAATCTGCAGGGCCATAAACCCTGCCTGAGATTCCAAAGCTGTAATATTAACCTTTGAATCCCAGTTTCGGTGTCTTTAAAATGACAGTATCAGTATCTCCCTCTTAAGGTGGCTGTGGGCGTTAGATATAATGTGATAAAGATCATAGTAACTATTATTATTAATGGTCACAGTCAAAATTAAACTACAACTCTCTAGATTCTAGAATTAGAATCTTTGGATTAATTAATGCGTCTGAAGACAGGGTACTTAAACTATGCTTGTTCAGCCTCATCGTGATGTCAACACAGAGGGCCAAGCCCTGAGGAGACCTGGCTTTCTCTGTGAATGGTCCAATCCAGCAGTCTCGATTTTTTCTTAGAGGCCAAAGCCATGCATTTACGTTTAATCCGTCTTATCTATAAAGAGAAGCAGATCATAAAGAAAACAAAATGCTCCTACTTCTAAACAAAGCATAATATATTGCAAGGATCTTTATATTTTAAACACTGAATGAATGTAGAGTCATTTAAGAAAGTTAAACACTTTATTTCAGTCACATGCGAGGTATTGAGAATACAAAAGACATGAAAGCCTAGTGGGGGAGGTAGTCAAGAAGAGCTATCTTTACAATCCATTGTAAGAGGTTCTATGTCAGAGACCTGCCTTTGGCTCTATGTAGTGGTATAATGTAATATTTCACAGTGCTATCTTGACCCAGTTTTTAAGTCATGGCTCAAAACTCTCAGATCTCCTTCGCAGATACTTTGCCAAGCCCCCACCCCAACTACTTCCTGTATCAGGAACACACGCCCAAACGCTAGAGGTTCTCAGACACTGAACACCCAGGGTGGTCCCTGCTTTTTTGTGTTTGTGAAATCATTCAAAATACCCAATCCCAGGAAGACAGTGAGTTTAGCCTAATCCCACCCCACTTGGCATAAATAAGCTACCTCTTATAGTTCCAGTTTACTGTTACCCTGTCTTCGGTGTAACCCATGCAGTCCTGAGTGATACCCTTCTCTCATTTGGAGATGTAAGTAGCCAAGTGTTCTTCCTTTTGTCTATCTGAGTGTCTTTATGATGTGTCTCATCACTAAAAGAATCTTTAAATCTTACAAGTGACAAATTTGTTTTAGAAGTATGGGAATGGACCTGGAAAGTTTTCTCAGAAGACGTGATTACAAACTTTATCTTGAAAGATAAGCAGGAGTTAGGTGAAGAAAGGTGGGGAAGAGAGAAGAGTAGGGGTGAAGAGAAAGTGTCGACCGGCAGTCAAGCCCAGTGACAAAGCATGTGCAGAAGCAGGGGGTGTCTGACAGATGGGACACTAAGAAAAAGGCATAGGGATGTGGAAACTTCTGGTATACTTGAGACACTGCAAATGTTCAGTGTATCTGAGCCTGGAGTATGAAGTATGGAGTAGAAACAGGTCAGGTGAGACAGAAGTAACAAAGACTCAGATCAGGAAGCATCTTTTAAGCCACAGTAAGCATTCTGAATTAGTTCTAAAAGCTACACAGAGACAATAAAGGGTTTTAAGGATGAAAATATAATTTTTTGAATTATATTTTCAAGAGATATATGTGGCAATGGGGCAAGTAAGGAAGATGACACCATTTAAGAGGCAATGACAATAAACCTTTCGGTAAGAGATTATCAGGACCTGAATGCAAATAGTCCTGGTGGCGAGAGCTCTTTGGAGGCAGGGGTATTCTGGAGAGACTGCCCACCGGTCTTATTGGAGAACTAGATGTGTGGAATTAGAGACAAGATGAGCCATGAGCAACTCCAGGGTACTAGGCTGGCCTGGAGAATGAACGGCATGAAGGGGGAATACAAGAGAAGAGGAAAGATGAGGAGTCAAGAGGAAAAAGGAAGATACATTTAGTTTTAGGTCCACTACGTTTGAAACGCTGGGGACCTCTTTAATGAGGGCCTCACACGGTAGCTGCATCTATAGGTCAAGAGAACAAAGAAAGTGAACTGACTGAGTCATACTGACTTGGACATCACTCACCTCTGGCTGATTGTAGTACGCAAAGCTGTGAAAGTGGAAAAGAACACAGGGGAAAGTAGAGAAAGGGCCAAAATTAGAACTCTGAAGATGATCAGAATTTTCAAAGGTGGGCAGAGGGAAATGATTATATGACAGAGGTTAAGGAATCATCACAGAGATGGAAAAGAACCAAGAGAAAGTCGTGTCCTACAAACCAAGGAGGAGAAAATGTCATGAAGGTAAAAGGGATCATTATTGTCAAGACATTAAGCAAAGCGACTGGTAAGCACTTCTGGAACCTAAGAGTAGGGAAAATTCATGGATAAGCGTGGCAAAACTAGTTTTAGGGAAACGTTTTATGTTAAGATGGAGAGAAAAAGGTTGATGATAGGAGAGAAAGAAGGATGTAATATTAGAAGCAAAGTTATAAGGGAAGGCAGGATGGGATTTGCCTGAATAACAGCCGGGCACTTTTTCTCTGAGTGAAGAGCAAAGCAGACAGAGCAGAGAGTTAATACTGAAGTTGCTAGATGGAAGTAAAGGTCGGAAGGCCCCTTAGCCGAGAATTTCAGGATTTTTTTCTGCAAAATAAATGACATATATTCAGTACTAGATTTTGATATCATTCAATTAAAAAAAAATGTCTCTCTGATTGTTGTTAGAGAATGCACACTCTGAAACCATGTGGCTCTTTTCCCGTCATTAGCTAGAAAACCATACTGGGATACTAGATTTGGACTTAAGTTTTATGCTCATATCTGGTATTTCCAATCTCTTAATCCTTCTGCTTCGTTTGGATGGAAGCAGTACTATTTAGTTTAATGTCTTTTTGTACTTTGTACCCTGTAAAAATGCATAAGCTGCCTTGAAGCTTACTGTCCCCAGTGCTTTTGGAAACAGGGAGATATAAATTGCCAATCTAGTGCTAAATGAGAATGGGAAATTTTACCATACAGTGAAAATATAGTTGTGAATATTGCTGTAAAACTCCAAAGGCATGAAAAATAAAAAAATAAAATAAAATAAAATAAAATAGACAGATGTTAAAAGAATCACTTAATGTACATTTACTAAAAACCCAGCAACAAAGATGTTCAATGGAAGCCATCTGATCACCAAAACAAATTTACACCTATAGTGTCTGACCCTCCATAATTCTATGTGGTCCCATAACAACAGTCAGTGGCAAGTATGAAATTCATATTCAGCTAGTATTTATTGAATGCTTACTCTGTTTTAGGCACCACATTAAGGATTTCACCTATCCTGTATCTTTCCCTCCCTACCCCTTAGATATGGAGAACAGTCGTTGAACAGTTAAGTGGCTACCTCAAAGTCACATAGCTTGTATGTGAGATAACTATGTCATAAAGTTCATATTGTTACAATGAACAAGGTGTAATTTTTTCCAAGATATGCTGTTTTCAGATTAGTGTTATTTTTCTCGCAATCCTAAATCCCATGCTATATTTTCACAAATGAATAATTTAAAGCTAGACCCTTGTACTTGGAATTGCCAACAATCCAAAAATCCCCCATTCTCAGTGTCTCTATGCACTTGACAGGTGTTCCGATTGTGAGAAGACAATGTAAGAGCACACACATAATCATCACAAGCTATTGATTCAAGCCACCATTTACTGAGCATCCACTATGTGCCAGGTACTGTTTTAATCTCTTCATACTTAAGTTCATCCGAAACAGTGGGTATTCTGCAACACACTATGAAACTACTTAAGAAACACAAGAAAACAAAATTATTTGTTATTATGTGATATGATATATATTATAAAATCTCACTTTTAAAAATATTTTACAAATGTAACTAGAAAAAAAATCCTGGAGGTTATTCTGAAGGAAGACATGTGACGATACCTTCCACACAGAGAAAAAGAAGGAAAGGAAAGACTACTGGCAAGTAGGAAGACCACTGTGCTAATATGTCATTGCCTTGTTCTGTTTTGTCCTAACCTTCGATATGGAAGGTAGAGTTCACCATAATGCTCAGTTCAAGGAAAATTCTCATTACTCCCTAGCCCTTGTAGAGACCTCCTTGCTTGATGTGTTCACTTTTAGCTCTAGAGTCTACTCTCAGTCTCCCCTATCCCGATGGGCAGCCATTCTAGTGTGTTAAATGCATTCGTCTTTATAAGGTATGTGTCCTTGCACAATGTGTAATATTGATTTTTGTGACATATTTTCCTGGTTCTATTAGGTATAGATAGAGATAGAGAGACAGAAAGAGAAACGATACAGACCCTGAAGATCAGAGAGACTAAGAAACTGGGCCAAGATCACACAACTTTTACGTGATGCAGTAGAATTTAGACCTCAGTCAGCCTCTGTCTAAAATTGTCAGTCTTACCTTCCCAAGTCTTCAGACTGTGGAAAAACTGTAGAAAAAAAGGAAAGTTTCCAAATGTATTCCTAAAAGCCAAGTAGTTGGAAAAAGTTTTTGAATTGGGATAATAATCAATAACATGGATAAAAATTTGGGAAGTTCATGATTTTTCGTAAGACTACAGATTGGGGATGAGGAGGGCATGGGGAAGTGTTCCTTAAATTCAAAGTTGGGAATTAAATTTATCATCTACCACACAAAAGTGATTAATATTGAGAGGGAAAGGAATCTGATAATGACTGAGAGATGCCATCAACCTGACAAACTAAACAATTTTTTTAACCTGACATATCCCTTTTCAAGACATCAGCTGTCATCTGAAATGAATTCTGTTTCTAATTTGTCTTCATAAATAATGCAACTAATTGAAAGGTAGTTACAATGAAAGTCTTCAACCTCTTTCATCTCCAATTTTAGGGCAACCGCTTTGCATTCCGTCGAAAGAATCTTCTACTCTTTCTATCAAATAAAACTTAGACATCACTGATCAGAACACTGAGATCAAAACAAAAGAATCCATTGTACAAAGACCACCACACCTAATGGTTTTCTCAATCTTTTTTTCTAAGTTTAGCATTAACTTAAAATGTGAAACTCATAAAAATCTTATCTAAGAAAATTTATTCAAGCTCAAAGTTTTACTAAGGGTATCTTTATTGAATCCAGTTTCTAGGTTGTCCTTCCCTCCTTTTCTTTCCATCCAACTTCTGTTTATTTGGAATTAAAATATGACCTCTTACCCTACTGTCACACACTTACCCACATGAAAAAAATCTTTAGTTTACAGCTTACCTGTTACCTTTCTTTTTCCTTTTTGTTCCCCTCTCATTTAGTGAGACTAAAAAGGGGCCAATGAACAAAAACAGATTCTGACCATTCCCAGCAACTGGAAGTGAAGAATTCTTGCATTAAAGACTAAAATAATTAAAATGTTGTTGACCTGAGGTTTCTCTGTGCAGACATCAGTGATTCCATTTGTTTATTCGTGAGTGCAGATGTTAATAAATCTATGCGCTGAAGGCATGAAAGAAAGGTAAGAGAACTATGCAAGCATTAAAACTTTCAATCATTTAATTATTTCACCCCTCTGGAAAGGCTGATTTCAACAAATATATCTGGGGAAGGACATGATTATGAATGCAGATTTGAGCTGAGTGTGTCTCACAAGGTTGCTATTAAAAATGGAAAATTATGAAAGATTTTGTGAGGTCTATCAAATTATAGCTAAAACCTTACAAGCTACTTAAAATGCAAATTATACAGCTAAATACAGAAAATCTGGGTAATATAAATTATTTTGGTATGTAGCCTCTGGCTGTGAAAAAATATCCACTGGCAGTATAAGGGGGTTAGTCTACATTATCATTACTACCTATACTTAACAATATTTACTAAAGTCCACCTCTTAACAATAAGAAAATCACTAATTAAAAGCTATCGAAGGGTAATATATTTTGTAACAGAGAACACTGGCAAAGATCAAAAACTAGAAATATTGCAATGAGTTTGAGTTTTTCCCCAACAAGCAAATCCATCTGGGTAAAGTTTCTTGTGTTTTTTAATATTCTGTCATAGTAAAAGCTAATATTTAATAAATACCTGCCAGATATTTTACAGGTACTGATTTATGTCTGAAAGTAGAAGAGCAAAATGGAGATAAAGCAGAGAAGGGGTGGGTAAAGGAGAACCAGGAGCATGTTCATCCGCTCAAGGGCCATTACAAAATACCACTGACTGGGTGGCTTTGTCAACAGAAGTTTATTTTCTATAGTTCTGGGGGCTGGAAAGTCCAGGATGGAGTTGGGTGTCTGATGACAGTTTTCTTCTTGGCTTAAGATGGCCAGCCACCTTCTGGCCTATCTTCAAATGGAGAAGAGAGAAGGCAGGCTCTCTCTCACATAGGAGATTGGGCTAGATAATTTCTCAGATTCTTCCCAGATACAATTATAAAAAATAGTATTTTCACACAAGCATTGAAGTATAATTTTTTTCCAATAAAAACATTTGAGATACACACTCATTTTAATTAAAGTGGACACACACACAAAAAATAAAAATAAAAAAAAAATAAAGTGGACACAAAATTCTCATCCTGATTTTATGCTTGGGCTTTCTAAAGCCTAAATTCTTTAAACACTTTTCAAATAAAGTTAGAGCTCTAAAGGGTAATTATTACACATAATTCAATCGAGTTTTTAAAAATATAGGTTAGCAGATGATTCGTTATGAATTAGTCGTTTTTGAAACTCCATAAAATTACAACACTTTAGAGATGCAGTAGCTTTAAGGTCATTTTTGTCCAATTTTCACATTTTACACATAAGGAAACCAGGGTGCAGAAAGATTACATGCTTTATAGAAGTCCACGTGCTAGCTTGGATTTCTACTGTGCCACTGTTCCTAATCTGTGGACAAGAGTTAATGGTAGACTGGTGAGAACATCAACACATCTATCTGTCTGATGATTTCTACAAAAGATGATTGCTAAAAGTTTCTAATTTTTTATTTTATTTAAGCAAAATTTTTTTCAATGTTTATTTATTTTTGAGAGAGAGAGAGACAGAGAGAGAGAGAGAGAGAGAGAGAGAGAGACAGAGCATGAGCAAGGGAGGGGCAGAGAGAGAGAGAGGGAGACACAGAATCTGAAGCAGACTCCAGGCTCTATGCTGTCAGCACAGAGCCAGATACAGCGCTCGAACCCACGAACTGCGAGATCATGACCTGGGCTGAAGTCAGACACTTAACCAATTGAGCCACCCAGGTGCCCCTAGAAGTTTCTAATTTTTACGCTTTTGGTTTCTAAGTAAAGGAAAATTTAAAGGTATATGAATTACTTGATGAGATCTGTGTTAATGGAGACTATGAATAGCAAATCAACTCTGGTGAGAATTCCATTTCTGTCTGCTTTCCCATGCTTTGTCTGTGCCCTTCCGACAACCAGGCATGGCTGGTCTCACTTGTTGCGGTGCTCCTCCCGTGGGGGACATCTCCTCAGACAGGCTTTCCTGATGCTGCTGTCTCTCAGGAGAGGTCATGGCAGGCCAGGAAGCGTGCTACTGAAGGACAGGGAGTCAGGCCTCTGGCTTGGAATTCTATCATAAAGGAGGCCGTAGGGGGAAGCAGTCACTGACCAGCATTGCTTTAAACCATATGATAGTATCACGCGACAGTATCCTGACATAACAGTGTCACGAGATCCCCCCACACATACACCTTCTTAAGAAGTGCCATCGTAAGGACAAAAAGACGTGTGGAATGTTTTGATGTGTCATAGATACCTTTAGGAATCTGATGAAAATAATAAGCTCTTGCCCCCCCACCCCGCCCCAAAATGGCATACATTCCAAGAATTTATAGACACATTCAGAAGCTGAGATGAAGCGCATTGGGGCTAAACTCCCCAGTTTTGCTGGGATCACACTGTATTTATTGGCAGTCCAGGAAACCCTTTATAAGGAACCGTGTGGCCCACACACTCGTACTTCCTGCCATGGCAGTCAGCTACTATGGACCCTTGTCTGAAAGCACTTCATGGAACTTTATCATTTTGGCAGAGGCTGACTGGCCGTATATCACCACAAGTGCACAATTGCTAGAGAGGGGACCCTTTTTTTTTTTTTAAAGCAAAATCATCTGAAACTCTGTAAATGTTTAGAGGTACAGGGAGTTTACTTTACTGTAACTGTGATTAAGACAAAGTGCAAAGAGCACCAGAGGCTATAATTCAAAATGTCACACTAGCCTAGGTCTATGACTGATGGGAAAAATGGGGCAGAGGTAGGAAGGAAGAGAAGGAAGGGAGGAAGGGATAAATGGAGGCAATTAATTTCAAGTACCCCGAAGTAGTGGGATCATAAAATTCCATAACTCCGTCTTTTCTTCCGTGACCCTACCATGAGTCACGATGAATTTCTGTCTACTACAATTTCCCTGTAAGCATCAACCACCATTTTCAGTCTTCTGCCAGGTAAAAAATTCCAAAGGGAAAGCAAGCTAACTTAATTTTCCTGTTTTTAAAAATATCTGACCCTTCCTACAATATAACTCAAATTACAAACCACTATGAAATTCAGTTCTCTACAGTAAACCTAGTTTTTCAAAACAAATAAGCAAATAGTTCTTACCCTCAAGCTTACAGTATTAGTCTTTAAATACAAAGTACTTAAATTCTTCTCCAACTCATTTTAAATTTTTTTTTTCAACGTTTTTTATTTATTTTTGGGACAGAGAGAGACAGAGCATGAACGGGGGAGGGGCAGAGAGAGAGGGAGACACAGAATCGGAAACAGGCTCCAGGCTCCGAGCCATCAGCCCAGAGCCTGACGCGGGGCTCGAACTCACGGACCGTGAGATCGTGACCTGGCTGAAGTCGGACGCTTAACCGACTGCGCCACCCAGGCGCCCCCTTCTCCAACTCATTTTAACAAGAATGCTGTAATTGTGTCACCTGAGATTCTTAAGGCCCTTCAGTGTTTTATGTGAGAGAGGCATCAGAATTTCCATAAAGGTCAAGTGCTGGGTCTCAGTCATGTACCATCAGTAGAGTCACATCTGTGGGGTTAATGCTTTAAAAAGATTATAGCCATGAAATCCATACCTCTCATTAGCTTACTTTGCACCATATATATATATATATATATATATATATATATATATGTTACATATATATATAATTACATATATATATATAACATATATATATGTAACATATATATATATAATTTGTATACTATGCTGAAATTCTGCATAGAAGATCAGCATAAGGAACTTAAACTAAGCTATAACTGTAGTGTCCATGTATCTGCACAGCAGGACTTTTAAGGAATAGAAATAGAAAAGATAAACCATAATATCCTTATCCAACTCCACTCTTGACCCGAAGTCATTAGAACAAAATTTAGAAAATTCAAGGGCAATGGCGGTCAGGAGTAAGAAAAGTGCTTAATGATTTTACTAAGAAATAGCTATTAACCACCAAAACTTAGGAAATTATACCTGTGTATATAATTTAGTTGGTTATTAGAGTGTTTATTTGGCCTTATCAAAAAGACCAGATATCATAGATTTATAGAAATTACTACTTGGCAAAATATTTGTCTATCAGATACAAAAATTCACCAGCTCAACCTTAACTGAGAAATACCTCATCTGTATGTATCAATAATCCTGCTGCTCCCAAATATTTTGTGACTGAGAGAAGTTAGAATGTCAGTTTAAAGGATGTTACCCTGAAGACCTTACAGGCTGGGGATGTGGATGGGAAAGGGATTCCTGTTGCTAAAACCAGTAATCTTGCAAAAAGAAGGGGCTATTTGGGTTACATAAATATGCATGGGCTGCTGTCCCACCATTTGTGATTCCTGTAGATATAATCATTATGCTATTGAGTTCCCTGGTTGCTTGGGTATGACTTCTATCTGTATTTTCACTCGATTTTGGCAAAGTCTTTTTGTTGCTGTCAGAACCCCATTTTCTCATATCAAAATCAGACCTATGACGAGGACATCTGTACCTGTTTCCCTTGGCCTTCTCTCATTTCCTTGAAAACATGTTGAGAAAAAGAAAAAGGAAGCACATGTAATGAAACTACATGAAATTGGCTGATTTCTAGTTCAAGTTTCATAATTATAGAATACTTATAAAACACTAATAATTTTGAGTAAATGGACTAGTGAACAAGCCCTATATATAATAAATACTTTTAAAAGAGACCTAGAGATAAAATTAGAATATGCTTGATTCCATCTGGGAATAATCATTCAATTAAAAAATAAACATTTTGGGGGCACCTGGGTGGCTCAGTCAGTTAAGCATCAGACTTCAGCTCAGGTCATGATCTCCTGGTTCATGAGTTCGAGCCCCACATCAGGCTCTGTGCTGACACCTCAGAGCCTGGAACCTGCTTCACATTCTATGCCTCCCTCTCTCTCTGCCCCTCCCCTGCTCACTCTCTCTCTCTCTCTCTCTCTCTCTCTCAAAAATAAATAAAAAAACATTTTTAAAAATTTAGAAAAATAAACACTTACCTAAATTACTTGTTAAAACAACAACAAAAAGAGCATGTATAAATCATACAGGGAGCACAGAAGTTTACAAGTTTATTCTGGTTTTTTTTCTGTGTACCTACTTATTTTAGCAAATTGATTAAAGTTAGAAATAATCAGAGAAGATTTAACATAATAACCCTAACACCCAAAACTAACAGCTGAGAATAATTTGATGTATAATAAATTACAATAACTTCATATTTCATGCGTGTAGTTTTAACTACTCTTGAGCAACCCTAAGATCCTTAACTTATTATCGGTTATAATTTTTGCTGATACAATCATGAGCCCAGTTCTGAGTCTGACCTGAAACGAGTGAACCTCGTAGCTAGTGATTGTAGCAGTTCAGCGTCCTGTCCTCTCTTCATTGTGGCCCTGTGCTGTACTCCTGTATAAGCAATAACTAACAAATTTACACTTCACTGCATGTGGCAGAAATGACAGTCTATAGAAATATTCACGCCTTTGGAGATTCGAGTTTTACTTATGAATGTTAATTTCTGTATTTCCTCCCCCATCTCTTTTTGTCTTTCAGTCTTTTAATAGCAAAATGTCTTTTTTATCTTAAGAGATAGATTTGTACTTGAAAACCATCAGCTTCCAGAGGTATTTTTACAATAGAAAAACCTTTCCTTCCTGCCCTTACATGGGCAGGTCGATTTTCATTGAAAACGGCTTCAAGCTGGTTCTAATATTTACTCACTTATGCAGGTGCGTTCGTCAGCATGGAGTCTGTATCCCGTATCACATTCACAGTGGAAGGTGCCCAGAGTGTTAATATAGCGCTGCTGGCAGCCTCCATTCACCACCGCACATTCATCGACATCTAGAGGAGAAAGACAGATGGCCAGGATTACAATGTCATTCCAATGTCAGCTTCGGAGAAGTGGCACAATATTTCTTTGATACACAGTATGTGTTATATTGTACAAAGGCACTGTCTCTGTTGCCACAAATCTTTGCTTGTTTGATCCATTTTGCTCCACAGTGTAAACAAGAAAATGTAGATAGAAACTTTATTGAGCTTTTTAAAGCCCAGCAACGATGAGCATAGGGATTGTCTCACAGTTTTCTATTCTTCACATACTAGTTAATTAGACAGATCTGAGATATAGATATTTCCTTGGGGAAGGAAAACCGGAGGGGAGAATTTCAATGAGCTACTCTATCTGGAGCAGCACACACTCGTAGATAAACACCTATTATTGGTCTGATGCTGCTGAATAAAGCCAATAATAGAGTTAAGACCTTGAATCTCCTTCTCATGTGCTATGGTGGACATCAAGGCAAGGATAGATAAATTCAAGTAAAACCATGGTTTGGAGTTCTTAAAAATGCATCAATACATTTGTTCCATTGATTCAGCTTTTTCCTTGTCACTCAAGTTTCCATTTTCTGAAATGCTTAGCATGTTTATATGAGAGTTTAATTTTCGAAGAAATGAAAAGAGATCAAGACTCATGGTCACCTATGTCTTCTGACCAGTCAAGGTCATAATAAATTAATGTCATATTCACCTTTCTTTAGGAAAGGAAAATAAATTCATCTGTCAGAATGTCTACTTCCTTATACCCTAGTTAAATCAGCACTATGCATCTAAAATCATGAAGAGAAGATATCCACAAATGTAGGGAAAACCTTTGAGGTAATCAGTGGATAAAGGGCTTCTAAATTTTTCTTGTTTGGAGAATACTCTTTACTTGAAATCTATGCCTGTTGGCAAGTGTCAAAGTAAAAATCAGGCAGAGGTGGACATTTAACATGGGCAAGCATGTGTATCAGGCAGGAAACATCGCTGACTTCCCATGTCGCCAATTCCAGATATTCTGTCAAAGAATGTTGGGTATGAATATTCGCCACTAAAATATGTTATCACGATAGACAATTAGCTTTACATCGAGTGAGATTAAGTCCATTGGGGCAAAATCCTTACTTGAGAAGTCATCAACATTGACAAGGAATACTACTGTAGTGCTCCATTGTAGGATTTTTCTCATATTAAAACTATCTGATCTGTAAAAAATGTTTTGTATGTTTACAGAGCTTGACCTGAGGGAAACAAAGGAATTTTCTTTCATTTGGCATTGTTGTGTGTCTGTGTGTGAAAAAGAAAAAAATATATACATATGTCTATGTCTGAAAATATACTAAGTCACAAAGTAAATCCCACATTTTAAAATTATTTGTTCACCGTATTATACACATTGTATACAATCTAGTATTTTCCTTCTAAATTTAGATATTCTGGAGTAATTTCTGATATTATTAAAGGAATCTTATTTTAGATATAAGAACTACTAACTTCAAAGTATTAGAATTTTTATTAAATTGTGAGTCTGTGATAAATAAACCTGTAAATCTTTTTCATATAAACTAATTTCAATTCAGAATTCTCCATTTGTTATTTGTACTTTATACAGGGCTTTAACGTTTATGCTAGCTAAATTTTTATCTCTCTAGCTTTAGGATATTATTCCACAGGGTTGAGATATAATTTTGAATCTTAATTCTGTCGACCCCTGAGTTAGATATCCTTCCCAGGTCTTTTACTTTCGATGTACAAATAAAACTCTTAGTTTCCAAGAATCCTATGTTTTATATGACAAAAACATAAAAAGGGGCACTTGGGTGGCTCAGTTGGTTGGGCGTCCGACTTCAGCTCAAGTCATGATCTCACAGTTCATGGGTTTGAGTCCCATGTCGGGCTCTGTGCTGACAGTCCAGAGCCTGGAACCTGCTTTGGATTCTGTGTCTCCCTCTCTCTCTGCCCCTCCCCCACTCTCACTATGTCTCTCAGGAATGAATAAACATTAAAAAATTTTTTTAAAAACATAAAACAATTCTATAAAAATTATGATAATATACCGTATATATGTATTAAAGACATTAAAAATATCTGTAAGGGTGTGCACAAATAAAAATGATTACTTCCAGGGAGGAAAGAGAGGCATCTAGATTGGGTGGAGTGCATGATGTGTGTGTGGGAGGGTGTTGGAAAAAGAGATTTTATCCATATCTCCAATATTCTAATTTTTTATAAGAAAAAGTTATTCTGGTATTAGTTGTACATTAAAATGTCATTTTCTTTTTTATTTTTTTAATGTTTATTTATTTTGAGAGAGAGAGAGTGCACACCCACACACATGCACAAGCATATGCACAGGAGAGGGGCAGAGAGAGAGAGAGAGAGAGAGAGAGAGAGAGATTCCCAAGCAGGCTCTGTGCTACCCATGTAGGGCCCAACGCGGGTCTTAATTTCATGAAACATGAGATCATGACATGAGCCGAAATCACGAGTCAGATGCTTAGCCAAGTGAGCCACCCAGGTGCCCCTCCCGTTTTTCTTTGTAAATAAACTATAATTGACCCACAATGTTACACTAGTTTCAGGTGTACAACATACAGGTTAGACAAGTCTATATGTTGTGCTATCCTCACCATAAGTGTAGCTACTACCCTCTGTCAGCATGTAACCCTGCTACGATATCATTGACTATATTCCTTATGCTGTACCTCTTCTTCCTAGGTCATCTTCATTCCAGAACTGGAAGCCTGTATCATCCACTCCTCTCACCCATTTTGGCCATCCCTCCACTCCCCTTTCCACTGGCAACTATCAATTTGGTCTCTATATTTATGGGTCTGTTTCTGCTTTTTGTTTGTTCATTAGTTTTGGTTTTTAGCTACCACGTATAAGTGAAATCAGAGCATGTCTTTGACTTATTTCACTTAGCATAAGATGTAATTTTAAAGAAGTGTAATATGACCACCTCCCTTTGCCCCTATTCATCAAACTTCATTAATTTTCTAACAGAAGAAAGCAAATTGGTTTAAAAAAGAATAATCATTGAATGTATTCCAAAGAGAAGAGTGGACATCAATTTTGAGAGGGAGTTTTCTTTCAGAATGTTTTGGTGTGGGGTGCCTGGGTGGCTCAGTTAAGCAGCCGACTTCAGCTCAGGTCATGATCTTACAGTTTGTAAGTTCGAGCCCCATGTCGGGCTCTGTGCTGACAGCTCAGAGCCTGGCACCTGCTTCGGGTTCTTTGTCTCCCTCTCTCTCTGCCTCTCCCCCACTTGTGCTCTGCCTCTCTCTGTCTCTCAAAAATAAAAATAAAAATAAAAATAAAATGAATATTTTGGTGTATTCATATTCTAACTCTGCCCTGGAACTATTGTTGAAGTACTATAACATATTAAATACATACATATACATGAAAGCAATCAAACTGCCCCTGTACTTTGAGTTAAATAATCTTGGGGAAAATATCTTACTGTTGAAACTTACTAGCCTGTCACCTTGCTCTCTGAGACTCCATTTGCTCACCTATAAAACAGGATTATAATGACTGCCATATGTACTATGCCATGATTTCTTTTTTCCCTTCCCTATTCATGCATAACATTTTGAAATAGATTGCTAATGACTGAGATTATATATAGAAATTAAACAACAGGTAATTTTATTCCACTAAATAGTGGAGCTAGCAATGTAAGACTATACAGTGAGAATGCATGACAGACACAGTAAGTAACATGGGGATTCAGAGGAAACAAATTCATTTGGGGCTAGAGAGACAAGGGAATATTATAGGGTAAAACACTGAACACTGAGTGCATGGAGAAGAGGGTGGGTAATCCAAAGGTGCAGGGGTTTGCATGTGCACAGTGTCTGAGATCCAGCATTTAGATCTGTCAGGCTGGAAAGCAAGGCTGACAAAGGGAAGCAAAGTTGAAAAACAAACCTAAAACTCCTTTTAATTGATTTGGCAAAGTGTTCTTCTTCTTGATTTACAATACAATACACTTCTAGGCAGGTTGAGACATAATAGGCTGTGTTCACACAGGAGCTAAGCAAACTTATTAACAGTTAAAAAAAATCAATCATTTATAGAGTAGTACCAAATACAAAGTAATTGGTTTCACTTCCTTTTTCTTTTATGCCTTTTCAGAATACATTGAATTTACTGATTGTTTGGGCATTGTGTAACTAACAGTTCTCACGCTTTGCAGCATATTAGAATCACTTGGTGAGCATATAAAAATACTCATGCCCTGGTTCTACCCTTAAAGAGTCTTGTTTAATTGGTCTGGGGTAAGGCCTGGGAATAAAACATTTTAAAAGCACCCCAACTGATGCTAATGTGTAGACAGAGTTGAAATCCCCTGATGTAGTTAATGCTTTAAGCACCTAGGGGGTCTTGTTGAAGTGCAGACGCTGACTCAGTAGATCTGGAGCCTAGGGGCTGAGATTCTGCACTTCTACCTAGACCCAAGGCAATTCTGATGCTGCTGGCCTGTGGACTGTACTCTCAGAAGCAAGAGTGTAGACAGTCCAATGTTCAAGCATAAATGGATCACATACATGGATCACAAATGTCATGACTTGGTTCACCTTTTCAATTGTTTGACCAAAGACCAGTTTAGTACAAATGGGTAAGTCGATACTCTGACCAATATTATACGTATTTTTTATTTTTCTCTATATATTATATAATATATACACATTTTTATGTATACTCTATATTTTTAATGATTTATATTTTGTCTACCAAAAACCTCTGAAAATAAACCACCAATATTTCCCACAATATTCATTTAATAAGAGTTAATAATTTTAAGACTATTTTAGCATCATTTGTTATGAAAAATTACTTGCTTCTATAAAACATGAAGGGCACTTTAGTTCTTTTCCGATGGAATACCTCCGATATAGGATAAAACCGGGTTAAATTGCCATGATATTAGACACTCATGCTGAAGCTGTCACAAGTGATTTTCTTTTCCATCAAGATTCTGCCCAACAGAGTTAAAAACCAGAAATGTCAATATTACATTAAAATGTTATCATAAAGTATACTTCATGTGAAGAAACTATTTCTTCAAAAATTCTCTGAGCTATGTCTTCATGTTAGATGCTTAAAGAAAGCTCTGTCCTTAGAATTGGAGCTCCGGGACACTGCTAGAAATAATGATAAAGTGATTAGAATTTTTTTCAGCATTATCTCTGTGATATGGACGAAGGATTTCATGATTTTTATACTATAAAAGAATGTCACAAGGAATCAACTATGTCTGCTATTTTTCCTTTTAATGTCCTTTCTATAAATATTTCTGTTGTATTAATTCCCAAAACTATTTCCCCAGATGATCACAGAATATAATAGTTTAAGAGAATTCACATTATTATCAAATGTATTTTTCACATAAAATCTTTCTGAGACAATAACGATCCATTTTTGTTTCCAAACAACCAAAATTGTTTCATATTATTTTCTTAGAGTGTACAATTAGAATAAGATAAATTATTTTTCCATTTCCCTTTTAACGTATCATTCTCAGAAACCTGTTGATTGGAAATGAATGTTCTTGGGTTGCTTTATGATGGGGATTACATTGTAGAAGTGTTAGCTTTGGAGGAAATATTGAAGGGTTGGTAAAGATTCCACTAGATTTTCCATGTGGCTTTATTTTCACTATGTTATACTATAGTACCATATACAGGAGTATATCAAAACTTCTAACTATTCAATTGTAATTCTACAGTGCTTACTTGAATAAACCCCTTAAGGTCAAAGATTCTGTTGCATTAAACTCTTCCGGCATAGAGTAGATATTCCATAAATGCTGCATGAATGAATGAATGAATGAATGAATGAATATGTGATTTGAGAGTCAGGCACAGTATTTAGTCTTCTTATGCATCCACATTCATCAATGGGATTTCTGAGAATTGGGCTCTGATTGCACGTAATCTCTCTTTACCCCTGCAGTAGATGCTTGACATTTGTTTTAACCATTCACAAGTAGCTTTAAAAATCCAGGACACAGAATTTCTAAGTTTTTAAAATGAATAAATTTGAATTGTGTCTGTAGTGAATATTTACTGGTTGTCTGTTAGGAATTTCATCCATTTTTTTCTTCACCACTTATACTAGATAACCCCAGGTTTTCCTTTGGGATATTTTATCTCTTCCATTTTAGAAAAGCCATATAGTTTATGTGAGATTGATGAACACAATTCCCCTCTCAAATTCCAGGAACACTCTACTTGACATTATCTCACCTCCATTTGCCATAGTGATTGAACAAGTTTATTTCTTCATTAGCATATAGCTTTCTCAATAATGAATGAATTTGTTCAGATGTGATCCAATCAGCTGATGCTCAGTCAGCTGATGTGGGTTAGGAATCCTGAGGCATAGATGCCTTCTTGCTCTGGAAATTATAATGCGTGGATGTGAGCCGTGTTGTTCCCATAATGAAACAACACTAAAGGTAAAGTCAACAAGTGAGACAGAATGGAAGGACTCACAGAGAACCAGTTGAGACCCCAACTGAACTGTGCCTAAAGTCCTCCCTACCTCTAGACTTCTCAGTTAAGTGACCCAATAACACAAGACCCTTTTACTGTTTAAGCACTTTGAGTTACATAATTCTGTTGCTTATAAACAAAAGCATCCTTACTGATACATGTTGTAAACTGTGAAGATGGTGTATAGGAGGAAGTCACCAAATGCAGTTTAAACTCTGCATACACTTATCAAAAAGATTTACTGTCTCTCTGATTAGTAAGAAGGTTTAATCTATATTTCATCAAGGGTCAGGAAAAGTCATGTAGTTCTTCCTTGCAATATTTATTGGAATGATTATATTCTATCAAGCTTCTAATGAATTTGGGGGTCTGTCACAATTTTGGTTCATTCTTACTACAAATATTAAGGGTTTATCAAACTGCCTGTGTCATGGTACATCTGACAGCACTAGAGAGGCTGAAGATGATGCCTTCTTTAACAGTTTCCTTACAACACCTGCGTTGAGTGATCCTTCCCTAGCTTTTCCCCCAACCCCTGGTCTCTGCTTTCTCTTTTTGTTGGTTTCTTGGTAGCTACTTCTGGTAGCTAGTTGCTCAGTTAGTAGGAAATAAATACATGCTGTTAAATTTGCAGATGCTGTTGTTGCCCTACATTCTGCCTTTTTGTTAAAAAAAAATGTTACCAGTTTTCTAACCCATACATTCATCCAGTAATAGAGACGGCCTTTCTCAGTAAAAACCATCTAGTTCACAAAGAGGCAAACAGGATGGTAATGCGTATTTTTTATTTATCTTTATTTTTTTAATGTTTGTTTTTGAGAGAGAGAGAGAGAGAGAGAGAGAGAGAGAGAGAGAGAGAGAGAATGTGAGCAGGGGAGGGGCAGAGAGAGAAGGAGGCACAGAATCCAAAGCAGGCTCTAGGCTCTAAGTTGTCAGCAGAGCCTGGCATGGGGCTTGAACTCATGAAGTGTAAGATCATGACCTGAGCTGAAGTCAGACACTTAACTGACTGAGCCACCCAGGGGCCCCTTAAAGAATTACAGCATTAGGAAGGATCAAAGCTCAAAAGACTTGTTATCTTGTGCTGAGGATAGGACAATATGTTTTTGTAGAAAATGGAAAGCATTTGGTCTTATAAAGTAAGGATTAAAGCCAAAAAAAAAAAAAAAAAAAAAAGATGGTACTAGAGATGTGGCTGAGTTCTGATCATGGAGGGTCTTTTCTTCCATACTAAGGGACCATACTTTATAGACAACGGGCACCAGCAGAGTGAAAAATAGATAAGAGAAGTGGGAGACTGAAGGCAGAGAAGCCAAGGAATAACTATCACCAAAATCCAGATGAATGATGAGGACTTGATCTAAGCTAGTAGCAGTGGAAATACAGAAATGTGGGCAGATATAAAAGATGTTAAGGATAAAAAAAAATCAATATAAGTTGGTTATTAACTGGATGTGATGGAGAAGAAAGAGTCAAGGTCAACTGCCTTGAGCAATTGGATGGATGGTTGTGGAATTCACTGTAATAGCACAAGAGGAAGAACATTTGCTAGCATAGTTCAGTTTTGAACATAGATTATCTGATGGGCAAGTGAGATGGGAAGTTGGGAATATCTAGCAGGCAATTGAGTGTGTGGACTAAAATCAAGAGAGAGATATGGGCTGATTTGTCAGCTACCATCTATCTACCTGTAGAAGTCTAAAAATTAGGAGTCATCCTTGATACTTTCCTCCCCTTCACCCATATCTGATCTAGTAACTACATTAAACTGTATCAAACTTATCTCCTAAAACATCTCAAATCTGTCCACTTGTCATCTACTAACATTGCTCTAATAGAAACTACATAGATGGTTATAATTAATACCCCATATCCACAATGGGACCTCCAATATCTTTATGCTGCACCACAATGATGTTTAAAAAAAAGAAAAATCAAGTCACTTACTCCCTCACTCATGTCATAGTTTTATACCCTCCATTACTTCCCATTGCTCTTACACTGACCAGAAACATGGTCTGCATGGTCCCTACATCACCATCTCTGGTCTTTGCCTCCTTCTCTAATTCTATCTTGCTATTCTTTTCCCCTTACTGTGTTTTAACAACTCTGATCTTCTTTAAGTACCTTGAATACTCTGTACTCCTTTTGATTTCCTCCTCCCCTCCTTTACCTAATATATGTGCATCCTGTAGATGTCTACCCAAGCACCACTACCTTATGAAAGCCTGTATTTCCCCCTCAATCTAGGTCATATTTATGTACTATGATTTCTTAGGACTATCTTCATTTTCTTTGGAGCCATTAATTTGTAGATTTGTGTATGTGATTATTTGGTATCTGTGTTCCTAATTAATGACTAAGTCCATGAGAGCAGGAACACTGTCAAGTTTTGCTCACAATAGTAATCCCAGTGTTTGACACATAGAATATGCTCTATAAATATCTGTTAAATACATAAGTGAATGAGGTTTAGAGATAGTAATTCAAGGCACAAGAGTAGATGAGAGCACTAAGCAGAATCATGTAGATAAAAAAGAGAAAGGAGTCAAATAGAGGACCCTGAGGAATATCAACATTTAAGGCAGGCCGCTGTAGGACACACAGAGTTGACCAAGAAAACCACACAGAGAAGTAGGAGGAAAACCGAGAGACTTGCATCATGGAAACCAAGGAAGGCGAGTTTTTAAGAAGGAAATGCGGTCAACACACAGATGTCAAGTAGGAACTGCCAGGGCCCGCTGGATTTAGCAAGAAGAATTTCACTGACGACATTGATGAAGAGCATGTTAGTAATAAACAACTTAACAATTATTGAACACTTATTATTTGCCATGCATTTCTCTAAACTCTTTACAGATATTAAACATATTTAGTAATCAAATAATAGCCCTGTGAAGTAGAGAGTATTATTACCCCAACCTACAGGGGAGGACATTGAGACATAGAAAACTGTTTCAATGGAGTAGCTAATACCGATCCCAGATTGCAGTGGGTTGGGTTGAAGAAAAAGTGGAAGGAAAAGAAAGAGAGAACATGAGTTAAAAGATGTATTGTAATAAATTTAACTGTTAAGGTGAGGGGCTTGTAGTTGGACAGAAGAGTGTGGTAGAGGTAGGGGGTGTTTAAGGTGGATGAGACTTGCAGTAGCTAAAATACTGATGGCCAATAAAAAGGGCTGCGTTAAAGATGTAAGAGAGAGAGGAAATTCTAAAATTATTGAGACTCTCAAATCACATTAGTGCATTCCAAGAGGAGGCATGTACTGGAAGAAACAATCCACCATGGTCCCTGAGTATCCTTATACATTCTACGCTTGACCACTCTCTTTACCCAAAACATTTTTTTTAGGCTGTGCTTACAGAGAGAGATGAGTCAACATATCTCCTGAGAAAATGAGCAGGCTTGTTTCCACTAACTATAAAAGTGGTGGACACCCCCAAGCTTAGTGTTCCCTTTGTATAATGCAATCGATTGTATGTACAGGCTCTATTATAAGCCCTTGTGTGACCGATGTGGGATATGGGGAGATAGAAGTTGACATGAACAAATTAAGCTTTGGCCACTGCTTTTGCCAGAAGCAATAAAACCTTTTGTTTCTGACCCAGAAGTCTCATGTCTTCTGTTAGCATCCAGTAATAGGCTAACTTGTTAGTGTAAAAAGTGGGGTAAAATCCCAGATCCTGCACAGTTCTTGACAGTATATAGACTAGAAATCACACACATAATCATCTGTTACTCTGGGTTAGAAAAAGCATGTCCGTTGCAAGTTGGAAGGACCTGAGAAGCCACAGATGTTCCTGCTTTCTTCCTCTTTCCCTTATGCCTCTTGATTGCCTGTAGCCTTGAAACTATTAGTAAAGCATGATGAGGGATGGATCTCTGGGTAGGTCTCTCAAGTAGATCTCTGGTAGATCTCTGTGTCTGAACCCAATTTGGCAATATGATCTTTTGCTTTAGCTCAGAAGGGATAAAGGAAAAGATGTCATGTTAGCATGCTTTTACATGATTTTAAAGAACACTGATGATGTAAATCCCTAATCCAGGGAACCAACAATTTTCCTATATTGTTAGCTCCTTGAGGACAAAAAAAGATAATGTGTTTTGCTTATCACTGTGCTTCCCATACCTGTGTTAGTGCCCAGCCCATATGCACATGCATATGTACAATAAATATTTGTTGATACAATGAAAAATAGGGAATAAATGAGTAGTGGATAGCTGAATTTGCAGAGGAAGAGGGCTTAGCAAAAGGGACTGAGAGAGGGGGACAGAGAAAGGGGAAAGGAGCAGGACACTGCAGAATCCTAAGTAGCAGGACAATGCCCCTAAGGAGGAGTCTTTTTAAAAGGGAATGAAGAACAATATCAATGTTGCTGAAAATCAAATAAAATGGGGACTGAAAATAGTCTAGTAGATTTGAAAATTATAAGGTGTTTCTGTTATAGTGCAGAATGTGTATAGCAAGTTTGCCTTCTGGGGATGTCTATTTCTTTAAAAATTTTCCAAGCCCAGAAATAACCTATTCTTTGTTATTGAAAACAGAGCAGCCAAGGTCATGCTTTCATGGATCTATTATATTGCTGCCTCATCTATAACATGACCCAATATCATCCCTGAGGACCACAGTGTGACAAGACTCTAGTATATTATAATACAATATTGTCATCATAGTCTCTCTGTGTGAGGGAGCAGCAAGCAATGACAATAAAGCATGCACATGGAGTTTACTACAAACATCAACTTGACATACACTTAATGAGATGCAAAATTATTTTTGTACTTCGTAGGATTAGTATCCATGGGAAGAAAGTAAAAGTGAGCCTCAGCAAAATCTCACGTGGTTGGTTCTCCTTAGCTAACTTTATATCCAGTTCAGTTCACAGTCCAGATGCATTGATTCTTTTCCAGTTTTTAAGGAATAACCAAACTTTTAGTGGATTGAGACCCAAAGATGTTATTTCCAGGGGTGGATAAGGCTTCACCCTGAGCATTAGTTTAGAAAAACAGAAACCGTGAATCCTTAAAAGAATGAATGGCATGGTCCCCAGAGATTTTAATCTTCCTATGACTGGCTCCACTTCTCCTTTTTTCTCTAGGGCTAACATAGCTCTAGCATGTAGATGGTGCTTAGTTTTTCCTAAGCAAATGGTGAATAAAGACACCAAGAGAGGCAGAAAAGGGGCCATAGGAGATGGGAGGACCAACATGGGGTTTGGAAATCAGAAGCAGGTAATGAATAATGGTTGGCCAGCTGCCTGTTTGATTAAGATAACTGGGTTGATGTAGAAATTGTTAAAAGACCTTTATGAAGATCCTTGAAAACCCAACTCTAAGGGTCTCAAATGGGAGATGAGCACCTAGAGCTCTGTATACTCTACAGGGGTCAATGTTTGAAAGATGCATCTTTTCCCAGGTATTGAGATGCAGGACAGAATACACAGTGGGGTTCTGTTTGGAGAGAGAGAGAGAGAGAGAGAGAGAGAGAGAGAAGCAAGTGAGTGAGAGAGTGTCTTCTTCAGGACAAAATCCTCTCTTCCCCATTGACTATATATGTCAATAGGAAAACACTCCTGGGAAAGTGAATGTGAGGCTAGAATTTTCATCTCAGCATGGCTTTTGAATAGATATGCCTACTTACTAGATTCAAGGAAAGAGCAAGACCTCTTATGGGAGAGAGGGAGGGAGAGACAGACAAGTTGGAACAGCAGACAGAGAAACTAAGAGTATGGCTGATATGGGGCCTTGGACAGCTCTTGGTCACTGGGCAGCTGGAGAAACAAGATGAGGAGATCCAGAAGCTGGGAATTAAGACTCAGAAAAAGCTCAGAAGCCAGTTTCTCTCCTTTCCATTACGTCTGATAAACCCTACCTCTTATAGTTAAATTTCTCTCCACATCTCAGCCTAAGGGATCAAATGAACTACAATAAACTGGCTGTTTTATCACATTCAGAAACCATACAATTTATACCATGCATGGGACTTTAATAGAGACCATAATAATGACGAATTGATGTTATGAATTTGGAGAGCTCTTGTAATGATTTTATCTGCACAATTTTCCTCCTCTCTTTTTCCAGATTTCAGAGCTCCTCTCTAGTGAACTGGGAGTTAGGGCTGCTACCACCTGTCTGTCCCATGATCACCACTGAACTATGGGGTGGGTGTAGGGCCTTGGCTGAGGCAACCTGAGAACTCCATCTCCCTAGCCGCAATGATTAGGTCAAGGCAGGTGACCCAAGCCAGATAAAATAACATCTTACCGAGGACTTTTGCTCAAGCTACCAGAAAAGTAGCACTGCTTTTTTCTGTAGCGTGCTTGAAGTTACACTTTGTTTATATCATAAAGATAATTTGCTGTATATTTTTGTGAGTATGTTAAATTGTGTGCCACTTCTAATGTCACCTCTATTTCTTTTCTAGTAAAAACTGTTACTAAAATTCTAAAAATAACTGATTTATCGAATTCTAGAATTTAAAAGGACCTCAGAAGATAAACTAGTTCAAACTCCTACATACTGTAGGAGTCCCTTCTTTAACATTTTTAACAAATGGCTATTCAGACTCTGATTAAACATGTTAATCTATAGAGAGCTCACTGTATTATCCTTTTCATGTCTTTCTCTTCCTCCTACTTCTCCTCTCCCTTGTCCTTCTGTATTTATGTGACCTTACCACATTACAAACATTTGGAAGGAAAAAAAATAGTTATATATATTCCCCATAAAATAGTTATTTTAAAACATAAAAAAATATTATAAACAAAATAGTACAAATAAAACAATGCAACATTTTGCTACTTTATTTTTTAGTAAAATTGGTACCTTTCTTTAATTTTCAATTTATTACTTTTAAGAATAAACATTTTAGGGGAACCTGGGTGGCTCAGCTGGTTAAGCGTCTGACTTCGGCTCAGGTCATGATCTCATGGTTTGTGGGTTTGAGCCCCGCGTCAGGCTCTGTGTTGACAGATGGAGCCTGGAGCCTGCTTCAAATTCTGTGTCTCCCTCTCTCTCTCTGCCCCTCCCCTGCTCTTGCTCTGTCTCTCTCCCTCTCAAAAATAAACATTAAACATTTTTCTTAAAAAGAATAAATATTTTATGCTTATTTATAGGTTATACCCTTTTTTGCCAAACTATCAGCTTATATATATTTTTGGCCATTATTACATTACATTCTTCTGTTCTTTCTTAACCCTTTCCTTATTCGATGTTTATCAAAACAGGTACTTTTTAAGATAAAGTATCACACTTAAAATAGAATCTTGTTTTTTTAGATTTTTTCCCTCTTTGCCAACAGTTTCAACCAAACTTCTAAGAAAGATCAATTTCATTTAAAGTGCACCTCTAGACTATCCAAGATTTAAGAATTTAATTAGAAATCCATTAAAATAATTGTATTCCCTTTTAATGTAGTCACTTAACCTGTAGTTAAATGTGACTTCTATTACTATAAAATAACTCATATGCAATCTGATATGATATTGTTTAAAATTATCTCAGAAATATTAACACTTGTAGATTAAGTACAAATGTCCTGAAATCAAACCTTGAAGTTACTGTTCACAAAAACTGGTGTACTGCTTATATTTAAAAGCCCAGGTGAAGCAAAACTGTATTACCTTTCTCATTCCTTTGTTAGCTACAGCCAAATAAACTAGAACTGGGAGAATATAATTTAGGAATTTTCTTAATATTAAGAATAATCTAAAAAACTCTTTTCTCCCAGCATTTATTTCTTAGAGAATTACCTGTTGGTCTCTCTCTCTCTCTCTCTCTCTCTCTCTCTCTATATATATATATATATATATATATATGTGTGTGTGTGTGTGTGTATGTGTGTATATATATGTGTATATATCTAAATATATAAAGCAAATGAATACATTAAACATAAAAATAAACATTTATGTGACCATGACTGGCCTTTATCTCTAATCCAATTGGGGTTTTTTTGATAGTTTCAACACCATAAGACCTAGACTATTTCCCAACATGACTCCAAACTTCCATTTATTACCCCATTCCTCTTGATACTTCCCTCTCCTTTTGCTATAGCTCCAGACCCTTATCTAATAGTTCCTCATTCCCCAGAGACTTCTCATACCTCTTTCTACCCAGCCAGGGTATTCTGTTGTTCCCACTGGTCTCCAGAATCCCTTCCTCCTGATCCCATCTCATATCTCTGTGCCTGGTCTGAATGACACCTACCATCCATCAGAGCCAACTTATTCGTTAGGCATAGTACCTAGTACCCACAATAGTTTTAGAGGCCCACATAAATGTTTTAACATCTTAAACTTTTAGGTTAAGAAAGTTGTTTTTTTTCCTTTAGGTTAAATAAAATATTTTAATATACAATATTAATATATTCATCATTATATCAAAGCAGTCATAAAATATACTTAAAATTTTTTTAATACATGAAAGGGTCCATTAAGGCAAACACGCCTTGAGTCCATAAAAATAGTAATGTGTCCCTGAAATCGACTCACCCTGCTTTACCTCAAAAGGCACCAAGAAAGGATAGCACTACTGAAGGACCCATTCAACTCATGACTATTCTAAGCTTTTTACATCTCACACACACACACACACACACACACACACACACACACGCTTAGAGGCAGCTTCATGGGTATGTGACCAGGATAATGGCAAAGGGCCCTGGCTCAAAAAGGCTCTGTGCTTAGAGTTTAGTGTTCTGTGTTCACCATATTTTTAAAAAAAATTTATTTATTTATTTTGGGAGAGAAAGGGGGGAGGGACAGAGGGAGAGAGAGAGAATCTGGTGCTCAGTTTCACGACTGTGAGAACATGACCTGAACCAAAATCAAGAGTCGGACACTCAACTGACTGAGCCATCCAGGCACCCCTGTGTTCACCATCTTGAGATATCTAATAATTTTGTCTCAGGACTTGTGTTTTGAAAGTGAAGTCAGGTGGGACAGTGCAACATGAACCAGAACTTGGAACCTCAGCTCACACACAACCTTCCATCTTCTAGCACCTCCCCTCCTCTATGGAATGGCTCTTCTAAGCTGCCTAGCACCACCCCTGCCTATACCCAGTTACCACTGAAGCTCTCTGCCACCCCTACTCTTCTGTGGGGGCCTAAACATGTGTTGGGAGAAGATCAGGGTATGATGAAAGTCTCTGTGGCATCTCAGCAGGTAATAGCAGCAGCTTGCCCCACACCAGACTAGTAGTGACAAAGCCCATCTGCAAGGCAACTTTGCAGAGGTTAGCCTCCTATCCAGCACTGATCCAGTGCTAATTGAGTCTCAGCATAAAGAATCCTTGGGTTTCATCCATCCATTGTGGGTAGGGGTGTGAGCTGGTAGGAAAGAGACAGGCTTTCCTGCCAACAGCCAGAGCACTATGTCTGTGCTCAGGTATGACAAGCACATGCTGAGTTGCAAGGGGGTTGGGGGGGTGGGGGACTCTTGGCACCAATGAGTATCTGCAGTTCCCTCAAGTGTCCCCATGCCCAAGGAGCACAAGAGCAAATAAAAGACACCATGACAGAATGAGACAGAAACCACTGAAGAAAAATAAGTTTCAAATTTTAGCACTTATAACAACACCTTTTTCTGCTTTTTGAACAAAGGTCACACAATTTCATTTTTGCGCTAGGCCCTGAGAATTATGTAGGTCACCTTACATATACTTCTCAGGTTCCAAGAGCTGCTCCCCTTTGATCTTATTGTGAACCTTGAGCTAGTTGATGAGCATTCCTTTGTCCTCCCTCTTTACAAAATACTTCCTATTTCTACCCCCTTTCTCTTTTTCCTTTGGGTTCTAAAGTCAATTTCTCTACACAATACCCTCCATCTGATTCCATTTCCATCCTTCAGACTTCATAACATCAGTTATTCTCTTCAGCTCCACTTTCCCTCTCTCCCTTGCCATTGGTTATTTTTCCTTGTGTTTGCCACCCCCTCTCTCCACCATTCTGCTCCTCCTCCACTCCAAAATCCAGGGGTCTCTGTTTCATGGCCATCTCCTCTTCTGGCAGTTCAGCCTCCTCTCTCAGTCCCCTCTCCTACCTTGGATTTGCTGTGCTGACTACTCTAATGATCCTCTCTCACATCCCTGAAAACTTCTTTCTAGTCCTGGGCATTTTCTATCCTCTAACCGACTGCTCACCGGATGCGAGTGACCGATGACCACTGGAGATCTTAACATATCTGATGTTTTGAGGGTAGAGACTGGAATTTTCCGTTGGGATTAACCTCGCTTTTTCCTAAAAGACATTTCTTTGGTGTACTCTTTTATTTAAGGAGAAGTCTTCCAGGAATCTCAAAATCAATGAGATGACTCAAATGCAGATACTTTAGACTGAGATGTCAAATGTTCAGTTTAGCTGTGTAAATTAGATGTGTTGTCAGAACTGTCTTTCTGCTATTCCATCAAAAAATTCTCCCTTATGTAGGAGAGTCTGGGGGACTAATGTCTGAAAGTTATTGGTTATTTGCTGGAAGTTATTGGTATAGTAGGAATTTCCAAAATTTTCAGTGTGGCCCTAATGCGTACCGGATGGAATGCAAATTCCTAACATCTGACCCCTGTCAGTTCTTCTCTAGCTACAGCCCTCCTTTCTAGATTGACATCTCACTACTTTGCTTTATGTATTTAAGGCCCTAACCATATTGTGTCACACTCAGTATTGCAGAGGCTCTTTGCTGGCTCCTTGTCTGGCTTGTTCTGATCCCTGAACTAGGAGTGATCTCTTCATTTCCCAGAGGCTGAAATTCTACCATCCTCCAGGTTCTGGCTGAAATTTCTCATCTTTCATAAATATTTCCTTGGTTCTTGCAATTGGAAATGATTTAGTTCCCTGGAAAATTACAATATATATTTTTTTCTGTCCTTCTCTCTTCTGAACATACCTTGCCTTAGAAAATGCCCAGGACTGGGAAGAAGGACTCAGGGACATGAGAGAGAATCATTAAAGTTCCAGGACAGTGAATGCAACATAGGAGTGAGGGCTGAGAGGTGAGACTGTCAATAGTATTGACATCTACAGAAAGGTCCAACGTGCTGGGAACATGCCATGCTATTTTCTTTGGCTACTAGGCAATCCCAGGTAACCTTTGACCAGAATACTTTTGTACTCTCCATTAAAATATAAGCTCATTTAGGGTACAAAACATGGATATACTTTATAGTTATTATTTGCACTAATCAATTATAAGGTGATTTAGCATTCATTTAATTCCTATGAAATCAATGAACAATATATTATTGGTCCCATTTGAGGTGTGCATAGGAACTGGAGCTGAGATAGGTTAAGCAATTTGGCCACGGTCTGAGAGCAACTAAACTGCAAAGCCAGGACTCAAACCCATGGGTTCTGATGCTAAATCCAGTGTTCTTTCTCCTTCATACTATAGTCGCTTTTGTGTGGTCCAAACACATAAGACCTCTGGCACTTAGCATAATCTCTTGGGCATAGTAGATAGCAAAGAGAGACTTATTAATTAAATAAATGAATGATAACGTACATAAATTTAAATAAAAGTATGCATGTAGAAACACGATAATTTGCTTACCTTAAAAGAGATCTAGGGGCGGCTGGGTGGCCCAGTCAGAATCTTGATTTTGGCTACGGTGAGCATTAGAATCTTGATTTCGGCTCAGGTCATGATCCCAGGGCTGTGGATTGAGCCCCGCATTGGTCTCTGTGCTGAGTGTGGAGTCTGCTTGATATTCTCTCTCTCTCTCTCTCTCTCTCTCTCTCTCTCTCTGCCCTTCTTCTGGCTCATACTCTCTCTTTCTGTAAAAATAAAAATAAAAATAAAAATAAAAATAAATAAAAATAAAGAGATCTAATAAAGCAATTCACTTATCAAAAAGACAAATCTTCAGTAAAGATGAGTCAGTAATGCCAAGAATATAGTTGACGAATGTTAGAAACATTCTAGTAAGTGTCACAGAATAGACTTAGGTTTAAGTCATTCATTTTAGAGAGTGGATCTGATTTGAAGAAGGAGAACTCTGTTAGCACCTGACGTGACAGGGCAAGGAAAATACATTTTCAGGTTTATCATTTAAGAGTTTCTGACTGCAGGCAAATACGATATAGATGAGGTTCTCAGTGAGAATTGAACAAGAAAGAGAAATTTGTAGGGGCTGAAGTGCTTTAGGTAAAGAAAACATGCATTCTGGCCCCTATGCTCTTTCTTCCACTAGTGTTCTGAACATGATTTTGTGGATTCACAAAGGGAGCACAAATGAAAGAGATGGAAAGTACAGGCTAGTAACATTCAAAGGGAAGCAAAAGCTGTCTGGATTCAGGCTGATAACGCTGAATTTGTCGAGGGACGGATTCTCTTGAAATTCGCACTTGATGCTCAAGAGGCTGTACCAAGAATTATCAGCTATAAGAAGGCACTCTAATTTAGCTTATGAAGCAGTTATTGCTTTGGTTGAATGGACATTGATTAGAAATTGGAAGAATGTGCTCTAGTAGTAGGTCAGGTTTTTATAATGCATGCCTCAAAAATGGAAAGTTTAACCCCAAATATAAACTTTATTTGGAAGTAGACTTTAATTTAGAGTATTGCACCTATTTATGAAGAACTTGGCATTTGCTGTTACATATTACATAATGTTGTAGAGGAACTTACATTCTCAAAAAAGAAAAAAGCACAGAAGAGGCTGCTCCAGAAAAAAAAAGGAACATTTGGAAGAGAAGGATGTAAAAGTATTTTTAAAATATAATAGATTTATTTTACAATTAATAGCCTGGTCTTAAAGAATATCTAAATATGAATAAAATATTTAAAGTATTGCAAAATTTAAGCAACAAAAAATGAAAAAAGATATCACTTTGATCCTGAAGGAAATAAATAATATAAAAACATCCACCTATTTAATAAATAAGCAAACTATAATAAATCAAATAAAGGTATCTTCAAAGAACATCTATTTACATGCTTCAAACTGGTTAAATAAAAATTGGTAAGTCAACCCTACTGGAGTACTATGCAAATGTAAAAAAAAAAATTGTGTTTCTTTATTTTTGAGAGACAGAGTGCAAGTGGGGGAGGGGCAGAGAGAGAGGGAGACATGGAATCTGAAGCAGGCTCCAGGCTCTGAGCTGTTAGCACAGAGGCCGAAGTGGGGTTCGAACTCACAAACTGTGAGATCATGACCTGAGTCGAAGTCAGACAGTTAACTGACTGAGCCACCCAGGCGCCCCACAAAGTTTTTAAATAATAAGTTCTACTTAAATGTGCTGGCATAAAATTGTTTGTCATAATGGTAAGTGAGAGAAAGTTCCTGAATATACATGGCATGATATAGATGTCTACATATAATGTATATATATGCATATACATTTATCCAAATGTTTAGGATCTATGAATGTATACACAGATTTTTTTATGCAGATGCATACATGTCTATGTTTTTGTAAATGCTTATAAGAAGACCACTCAGGGTACACACAGATCAGTGGTTAAATCTAGAGGAAAGGGTGAGCACAAAGGGTAGGAAAAATTACTGAAGAGAGAATTTCAATTTCTCTTTATTATTTATATATATTATAACGAGAATGAATCGCTTCTATATTTTTAAATTACATGTATTATGTCACCAAAACTGATAACCGAAATCAACAGCACCTGGCAGCTAATCTCTATTTATCAAATATTGAATACATTTCATATTCTGTATATAATATCATAGCTACAACTATGCCTTTCCTAGGGTTTCCTTTACTTTCTTCATTAATTTAAAACAGATTACAAGCAAGATCTACTACTTGCATTTCAAAATCTGAACGTAAGGCACAGAGCATCAATATTTGCCTCATATTTAAGATTTTTCAAGATTTTGATCCACTCAGAGGACAAATGCTCTTTTTTCAAGGTTTAATGTATTCCCAAATAACTGCTACAAACAAATGTAGAGTAAGCTACATGTAATCACTGTAAAAACAATTAAGTTTTGGTGGGAATGACTCTTTACTACTTTATTAAGGTTTTAGCCACAAATTCTACACGAAATAAAAAGGCCAGAAAATATAATTCAAAACTGGCATAATTTAAAACTGATTATTGCTCCTTCAGTTTGTCTTTTACATCGGAATTACATTTGATAGTTGGCTAGTTGAACATCCTTTTCGCTATTCCATAGACAATAATTACCCTTCCTTCTATTCTGAATCTTTTATGCAAACCATATGGCACATTTAGAAATTTTGCAGGCTTTAATTAAAAGTGTCCATTCAAATTAAACAAGGTCAAAAGAGAAACTCTATTAAGATCTACCAAATATTTCGGGGGGAACTCCACATAAGAACAATATAACAGATGCATTGTCAGTTACATCTATCTGCAATCTTCAAGTTGATTTTTCAAACACAAAAGTTCAGGAAACAAAGCACATCACTGGTTGGTCTTCTAAATATGCAAAGAAAGCTAAAATGTCAGGGAGGCAAAGAGGTAGGAGAAGAAAGCAGCATCTGCTCTATGATTTTGTGTGCCAGGGCTGTGAGTGTGCCTCAGCTCAAAACAGCTTGATGCAGAGTCAGTGCAAACGTCCAGCTCTGCTCATGATACATGCGTGTGGCGGGCGCTGTGCTGTGCCGCCCGATCCCCCTCCAGGAATGAAGGACTTCGACCCCAGGTGCCAAGAGTGCTGCCAGTATAAAGCCTTCCGCTGTCACCCGTCTTTGGAAACTGTCTCTCCTCAAGATAGCCTCTTATCCAAGGATGTGTCCCCTTCTTGGGCCAGCCCGAATCCAATCACTGTGCAGAGCATAAAAGCCCAGCCCCTGGCCCCAAGTCAGCAAACTCTAAAGGGCCGTCTCAACTTCAGAACTTCCCATGAGATCCACTGGAGTTTTGTGCGACTCCATCACAGCCCATTTTCTTTCTACACCCATTTCTGTTTCCCTCCCTTCCTTTCCACAGTTGTTGATCCTAAGGGTACCCTCTAATAAAATTCATGCACATTAATCTCCATCCGAGTCTGCTTCCTGGGAACCCATCTCCTGATGGTTTATTTAAAAATCAGGCCAGAAATCAAATTTGAAACACAGTAATTCACAAGAAAAGAATTTCAAAAAAATATGGTAAAAATGCTAATGTTGGAAATAATTCTTATTTTCACGTTTCTATAAGCATTTAACACATTTCTGGACATGTATCATGCTCCTGCGAAACATTTTATTATAATTTTTAAGGAGTTTATTGGGGGAAACTGTATTGAATTTCCTTTGTAAGGCTCTCATGAGGTGAAAGCAAAATATATTTATAATAAAGAGAGATGCAAGTGTAATAAAAAACCAGATGTCTGTTAAATGGAAAATTATCTACATTTAAAAATAAGTGTTAAGGTCATTAAGGTGGAAGCCTGCATTCAAGAATCTGGACAAAGCCCTGTAGGCATTGTAACTGAAGTAAAACAGCAAAAAGGTGACAAAGTCTTAACCAAAAGATATATAAAACAATATCTAGGAAAGACTGCTTTTAATAGACATGTAAAGTAACAGTAAAACCTGTATTTTTTTTTAATATTTATTTATTTTGAGAGAGAGAGAGAGAGAGAGCAAGTGCATGGAGTGAAAGAAGGGCAGAGAGAGAGGAAGAGGGAGAATTCCAAGCAATCTCCACACTCAGCATGGAGTCGGATGTAGGACCTTGATCTCAGGACCTTGAGATCATGACCTGAGCCAAAATCAAGAGATGATTAAGTGACTGAGCCATCCAGGTGACCCAACACCTGAGCTGAGATTAAGAGTTGGACACTTAACCTACTGAGCCACCCAGGCATCCCTGTATATTTTTTTATATGTTTTTTGGACCTAATAATAGCAGATAAATTTCTGGTTAACTGAGTCAATAAACAGATAGTTAGTAGTAGTAATGCTGTGAGAGGTTATGTGGAAGACACAAAATATTAATACTTAGCCTTCATCACCAAGATACTTAAAACGCAGTTTATTAAAACTTCCCCAGGAAAAGCCTTTCATGGAAGAGGGAATCAAAAAACATAAAATGTGAATGCATGTTTAACTAAAGATGTAATTCTTTTAGCTGGATGGAAAGTCATATAAAGGAAAGATACTCTTCCTCACTTTCAACTAGTTATTAATTTACGTTTCAAAGAGAAATGAACTCTATTGTTTTTTTTATTAGAATCACCATTATTTTGATTTGCTACAAATACCTGATAATTGTTTTCTGTAAATTGCCCATATAAAAATTTAACTATAATTGTAATCAACTCTGAACACAATACATTCAAGGTTGTCTCAAAACTTTTTGAAATAATAACATTTCCATAAGTATAAAAATTATAGAATAAGGATATTGAAAATTTATTTTTAAAATATATGATTTGAAAGTAAATTTGAACACTTGATGCTGTCTTCTTTCCTTTATTAAACATCTAATAGGGCTTAACAAATTTAATTGTTCAAAAATATATGAGCCCAGAAAAATACTTTAGATTACTTTTAAATATTCTTACATCAAAATGTATGTCTAATATTCTCATGAATATTTTCACAGAAATTTAATGCACATCTTTCCAATTTAAATCACACATTATCAAAATGTCATCCTGAAAGTAATATGCTGAATCTTTTTATTACCAATTTTTCAAAGCTTTTCTTTCAATTAGAACCAACTTCCATATTAAAAAGCTATTGTTTATTTCCTTATACCAAACTCACAACGTTCAAGACCTTAAACATAACTCTTTTTCAATCAATATGGGGTAAAAAGGAGTAATGTAGCAACTGCTCTTAAAAAACATTTCTAAACGTAGAAAGGAAAGCAAATTAGTTGGTAATATAGTGAATATGCTTTAGCATGTTCATTAGCATCTTATACAAACCTTTTAGAATACTTTCTTAAAAGCCCTGATAACAACCTTAAGGGATGGAGATAAGTCTTTTTATATACTCATTTCCAGAAATGTTAAGGGACAGCAGAAAGGGTTAATTTCCTTTCCTCCTCCTCTATTCCTACCTCTCCCACAAAATGAAAGATGAGGACTAAACTCTAAAGATTCTCGTTCTGATGTGGTTGGTAATACTCATTCTAAAATGTATACTGTTTTAAAACATGTCTGTAAATGAGCTCAATGAGAGAACAGAGAAGTGAAGAAGATCAAGATTACAGGTTGGTTTCCAGAATGAAATCTAAAGGAATTACGAAAAATTATTGTGAAGGAGCCATTTACTATTTTGTACCCTTAAGCAGCCTTTATACACATGTACATTTTGATAATAAAAGGAAAAATACAAATAACCTGGTACAGCCCATAAGTGAAAAGCCAAAAATTCATTTAATGCATTTGTCATTGTGCATCAGCCAGGACTAATATCGTTGTCGACGGTGACATAGTAGAACCTTCTCTTCAAAAAGAAAAATAAAAATCAGAATTTTAAAACCTAGAGCTTTACACAATCTTCTTTATCTAAAGAAATAGGGCCTTAGTCTGTGCTTACTGAAGCTTATCTCATGCATAAACATTTTAAAATATTTTCATCATTATAAAAGTAATACACCATCATTTTGACAAGATGCATATTACTGAAAATAATTTTTAAAAAGGAAATTAAATATCCCATAAAGCCACTATTGGGAGAGAGTATGGTAGCATTTTGGTGAATCTCTTTCTAGTCTCACATATCTGATCTGTATCTACCTTTCTATCTTTATGAATTTCTTTCCCAGACCCATATCTTTATCCATATCCATGTGTACTTCAATATCTGCTTTATTTATTTTTCAATCTCTCTGTACATATATCTATGTATCAGGTAGTAGGTGAATCCCAAGCAACTCTCCCATTTCCTTGGACCTTCTTTCAAGGCATCATTGCAGGAAACTTTCTCCCCCATTTCTTTTTTTTTTTTTTTTCTTTTTCTCAAGAAGTAGGAGGTGAAAACAAAAAGCAGAATTCTCCATCTCCTTCCAATTATCAGTACCCGAAGCTGGCACAACCCCATTACCAGCTAATTAGTTTTTCAATCCTGTTGTTGGTTCCAGTTATTTGCTACATTTTCTTTTTAATATAAAATTCAAATCATGCTGCATGTATCTATATCCTGCTTTTTTCCCCACTGAATATTGAACTATAAATATTTTCTCATGTCATAAATATATTTTCAAAATTACTGTGTTATTTATATTTCTAATGAACTTTATTCTCCAAAGGCCAGAGCTAAATGAGGGGAACAGATCAGAAATCAGAGACATTTAGTAAAACTGAAGAAGAGGTGGAATAACTATAAAAAACAGACCCAATACTTCTAATGTTGTATTACATTGTTTTGTAAAGGTAAATGCATGTGTGTATAAATTGCGTTCCTGGAGAGGTGAAGCTAAGTCATTTCTTGTACTGCTTAAGAATCCAGGGAGGGGTGTTTTACATTTGTGTTAGAGATTTATTTTATCCCACACCAGGAGAGACAATTCATGCCAGTTTTTACTTGCTTTGCTAAACCAAATATAAGGTGCACTAATCTCTATCGGGTAAGAAATTCTCAGGACAGCGCCAGTTATGAGAAATGGCCCTGTTCTTTGGTCCCCAGCAGCCACTCGTGTGCAGGGCTCTCAGGGGCTCTCCGTAGAAACCATTTCCGCCCCCTCTGTGCCACGCTTGGGAATGGGGTGGGTCCTTTTCGTTAAGACTGGGAGAATTCGCACATAGGAGGCCACTTTCCAGTGCTTCGCACATGTCCTTGGCCATTCTGCAGTCATGGGGCATGACGCTTGTCTCATGGGAGACCCCAATGTGTCCATCTCTACCCCAAGTCCCCAGCAACTTCTCCCTACTTCCTTTCCAGGCTGCTTCTGCCTCTTCCCCCTTTCCAATGTTGTCCTGAATTCTCTTCACACCCTAGCGTCCAATAAACTTCTTTTCAGGTATGTAGCCTCACACAGCTTGCTAGCATGGCAACCATTTCATGAAGCAAGTGGGCCCAAAACCTAGGGAAGGGAGGCCTACAGGCAGGTAGGAAAGAGATGAAATGAAGGAACGGGTGAAGCAGTCTTTGCTCCCTCTGTTGACTTTCAAAGCTGTGGCAACAAGAAATGCATTACTGTCGTTACTACTGAAATGGGTTATTTTTGTTACCAATAATTTGAGTTTTGAAAAGTTACCATTTAATTAAAAAGACTCTGCACATAAACGTAAAAACGCCTCTGGACGCCTTGCTTATTCCAAATGACTAACTGCTGGAGATACTGAGATTATCTTGGTATCACTGTAAAATTTTTATAAACAGAGGTACGTTAACTGATTGCTTTGCCCAAAATACATCCCAATCACTCAGGATAGAACTCAAAGACCACAAATCGTTCATTTGGCTGATATTCCTTAAGTCACTCAGCACACCACCATTTGCATGTTGTCACAGATTTAATGAAAAATTCACAGAGGACTTGATTACACTGACAATTTTGATTATTTGGGGACTTGTTTCACAATACTTCCAAATGCAGCCTGTTTTGTTACAAGTGTTCCTAGAATGAGAATTGCTGATAAGATGTTGATAAATAAGGGAATTAGGTCAATTCAATGCATTGGTTCCGATTCTAATTTTTTCCAACATATTAGCTTTTTTGTCCCACCACATAGCAGCAGCTGAATGGATGCCATACAACTGAAATACAGAAAGTGTTGCAAACTAAAACCAATGCCCACTCACTCCATATTCTTCTTCTGAACTGGCTTGCTCTCAGAGGTATATGCATTTGGTGTTCTTTGGTCCTCTTGTTCAAAAGCTTCAGGCTTTCCTTACTCTCTTTTTAGCTAGCTGTGTTCTCTTCCTTTCTCTGTCTCTCTTTCTCTCTCTCTCTCTCTCTCACACACACACACACACTTTTTAAGGTAAGGTCCTATATTTACTACAGAATTTCCTTTTTATGATTTTAATTTGTCTTTTGAAGAACAGTAGTATTTTTATTAGCATGGTTGCTTTAGATAGAGCTTTGGTTATAAAGTTGCATTTGGTTTAGGTAATGCGCCCTTCATATTTTTACAGTTTCATTATTTTTAGGGCTGTGGTGTTTTCTTAGGAATTCATGTTACAGTAGAAAGACCTGTACATTATGCTTTCTGATTCTTTTAATAAACTTATGAGGTAGGTAGGGTTTTTTACAGATGAAAAAACAGAGACTCGAGGAGCTTAAGTCATCCACCCATTAGCAAATGGCAATTAATGGAGACTGGAGACTGGAGTCCTGACCTGCTGATTCCTATTCTAGGACTCTGGACACAATACCAAACTCAACATCTTTAATAACTATCTGTATAAATTATTTTATTAATTATGATCTGCTTTAAAATGTGGCTTCTCTTGTTGCTTTATATTAGCAATTCAGGCTTTGGTGCTTATTTGTTTTATGTGTTCATGACTTGTCTGTCTGGCTACTCTTATTTTTCACTCCCTGAATACCTGGAATACTCTCTCCCTTCCACTTCCTATCCCCAGCCTGTCAAAATACAAAAACAATGAATCAGGTGCACTGCTCAGACCTTGAAGTCTTAAGAAGAATGCTCCAATTCACAAGTGAACACCCATCACTGCACACTGGACCTGAGGTCTCCATAGCCTGATGTTTGCTGTAAATAAATTACAGATCTTCCCACTAGAAAGAAAAGAAAGCAGACCTGGTTAAAGAGGGCTTGTGAATGATCAGATCATCTTGTTACCCTCAATATAGCTACATAAAATGAATCATTACAGATTTATTCACAGCTATGCAGTGTGCCTTTATTGAACACCTCTTAAGAATCAAGCACATTTTTAGGCATTGGAACACAAACAAATGCGACACAGCCCTCTGCTCTCTAGTACAAAGCAGAAAAGACCCTTCCACTGGGAGCCAGAGTTTAGGATCTCAGCCTTTAAGGAATCCAACTTACCTGGAGGAGTTGTTAAAAAAGATTGCTGGGCTGCAAGCCCAGAGTTTCTGGTCTTCACATTGGGGGGTGGGGGGGCTGAGAATTTGCATTTCTAACCACCTCCTGAATGATGCTGAGGCTGCTGGCTATGTGAGCTCAAGAAGCTTTTATTATGTATAAAAATGGAGCTTCATAATAGTGCCTGACCCATAGGATTGTCTTGAGGATTAAAGTAGCTGATAGCATAGAGCCTGGTACATAGTGAGAAGTCAATAAATGTCAGGTTCTAATGTTATTTTTATTATTTTCATTATTATTAAGGGGTTTCAGGAGGATTCTTCTAGATTCTCTCTCTCTCCTACTTCAGAATGTTGGAAATCCCTTTAACCAAAGACAAACTGATAAAAATTAAATAAAATTCTCCACGAGAGTTTACTTCCAGTAATACCAGGAATTAAATCAGCGATATCATATCCTTTTTTCATTCTGCTTTTGATAAGGTAGAGACCACTGGGGCCCTAAAAGGTGTTGATAAAGGTGAAAGAATTATGTGAAGAGAACATAGAAGCAACAACAACAAAAGAGCTTGAAGTAAAAAAGAAAACTTGGATATCCTCCTGAGGTCTGCCCTATCTCCACTTAACACACAGAATTTCCTTCCGACAAATAGAGTTCCATCTACATTCATTTTGTATCTGTAAAACCCATTATTATTATAATAGCAAAATCATTAAAGAAGAAAATGTTGGACTCTTTTTTTTTCCAGCTGAAGTTCTGCTGTTTCAAAATTCAAGCTGTGTCCAGTTCTGTTACATGACAGGCCCCCTGAACGTTCGCTTCGCAGGACATGACACGTGTTGAAAATAAGGTTATTGAATAAGAAATACAGAAAATAATGATTGATCTCCCATAGAAAACAGCTGCTTCTTGTTAGCAGCTAAACAAATGTCCTCTCTCTGGGTTTTACGGAAGTCTTAATTCTGTATGGTAATAAAAAAAATGCCAATGAAAGCATATACAGTCTAAAAGGAATATAGCAAATGCTTTTAATCAAGATAATTATTTGGAAATTTCAAGTACATAAAAATCCTGAAACAACAATCAATACCTATAAAGAGTGATGTTTGCCCTAGGTCACTGAAAAAAAATGAGACATTTTTTACGAATGGGCTTTTCAGTATACATAGGATGATATAGGAAAAAAATCAAAATTCAAAATAACTTTAACAGTAGGTACCACCAGCAAATGAATATAGTATCATGTGATAAGTTATTCTTTGGTTTGGTTTCTTGCTAAAAACCTGATGCCCTCTGGGGATCCTGGGTGGCTCAGTCAGTTAAGTGGTCAACTCTTGGTTTCAGCTTAGGTCATGATCTCACAGGTTCATGAGTTCAAGACCCACATTGGGCTCTGCACTGACAGTACTGACTCTGCTTAGGATTCTCTCTCTCCTCTCCCTCTCTCTCCCCCTCTCCTTCTCTCTCCCCCTCTCCCTCTCTCTCCCCCTCTCCCTCTCTCTCCCCCTCTCCCTCTCTCTCTCCCTTTCTCCCTCTCCCCATATCTTAAAATAAATAAATAAACTTAAAAAAGATGTGTTGCCCTATTTAAGTATATGAAGAATACAGTTTCTTCGGTTTATAATTCCTAGATGAGATTTAATTCTTATTCCAAAGGAGAGTACACAGGTTTCTGCAAGCCTCTGGTCACAACGTTTTCACTAACCTATCAATAAAGAATATTGTTCTGTGTATGTTTATGTTTAAAAACACCATACTTAATATATATATATATATATATATATAACACGTATATATTATGTGTAATATATATTACACATAATATATATTATGTATAATATATATTACATAATATATACATTACATAATATATATAATTAAATTTTTTTTAACATTTATTTATTTTTGAGACAGAGAGAGACACAGCATGAACGGGGGAGGGGCAGAGAGAGAGGGAGACACAGAATCGGAAGCAAGCTCCAGGCTCTGAGCCATCAGCCCAGAGCCCGACGCAGGGCTCGAACTCGCGGACCGCGAGATCGTGACCTGAGCTGAAGTCGGACGCTTAACCGACTGAGCCACCCAGGCGCCCCAATAATATATATAATTATATATAATAATATAGTATATAATTATATACTATATAATTATATATATTATTTTAAATAGTACAATCACTAACAAAACGCACAAATATATGGAAAACATAGTACTAAATAGACTGCAAAAAGAACACTAGTTTACAGTGTGAACACTAAAATAAGAAGACAGCGTTACCTTGTCTGACCTCAGCTGGGAATGTGTATATTGCATGACTCCAATGTTCAGCTGCTCTGTGCATGTCCACAAATGACTATGATAGCACTGTGAGTATTGATTTGGGGGATAAAAATAAATTTTAGTAGGTGAATTCGCACATAATGAAGACTGTATATTCTTCACCATTCTGAAGATCTTGCTCCATTTTCTCCTAGACTCTACTATGACAAATCATCTGTCATTTTAGGTAATCTGTCTTTTTTATCTTGTTGCTTTTAGAATTTTCCCCTTACCCTTGATGTCCTGAAGCTTCACTATAATGTAAATTAAATTGTATATCTTTCTCTAATTCTGGAAAAACATTTATTTAGCTATCATCTCTTCAAATATTACTTCTCTGTCATTTCTCCACTATTTCTGGGTCTCCTAATATACATATTTTGTCACTTCTCAATTTAACATTATATATCTTAACTCATTTCATATATTTCATCTCATCATATCATTTAATTATGTGCTAAATGAAATCTTCAGCACTATCTTTCAATTCTTAAGATATATCTATAACTATATCCACAATTTCCATGAATTTTATTTTATGACCTCTTATTTTGGATTCACATTTGCCAGTTTTAGTTTTATTATTTTCTTTTAGTATTCCTTTCTTTTTTTGTTGTTGATTTATTTTGAGAGAGAGAGAGTGCAAGTGCACAGGGGGAGGTGCAGAGAGGGAGGGAAGGAGAGAATCCCAAGCAGGTTCTGCACTTTCCACACGGAGCCCAATGCAAGGCTTGAACTCATGTGCCATGAGATTATGACCTAAGCCAAAATCAAGAGTTAGATGCTTAACTGACTGAGCCACCTTGTTCAGGTGCCCCTTGAACATACTTACTTCGAAGCCATTTTTAACTAGTGAATTATGGAACTATACTCATCATGTTCATTGCTAAAACTTTTAGTTCTTTTCCCTACCATTGACTCTCTTCTATGTGCTTTAGAATTTTAGTTGACAACTTCAACTTACATGAAAGCATTTTACTTTCTCTGTTATCTCTCTGAACTCATTCATCTCCATATACCAGTTTTGCAGTCACCTGCACCTAGATTCTCCAAAACAAGTGCTGCATTAGGACGCATGGATTCCTGGAATGGAACTATCATAGACACAGTCTCTGAACAAGGAGGTGGCTTGGCCTAGTTCTGACTCCTCCTCACCATCTGAGGTATGTAAATTAGAACAAGCAGCTTGAGTCAGCCTCCTTTCAAAGGTGGGAAAATTTGTTCCTGGCCCCTGGTTTCTGGCCATGAGTTTGGCCTTGAGACCCTACTGTTATGGGTTGAGTTGTGTCTCCCTAAAATTTATATGTTGAAGTCCTAACCCTCAGTACCACAGAATGTGATCTTATTCAGAAATAGGGTCACTGCAGGTGTAATTAGTTAAACTAAGATGAGGTCATATTGAAGTAGGGTATACATCTAATCCAATATGAATGGTATCTTTACAAAAAGAGTGCCATGGGAACTTATCTTTGACAAAGCAGGAAAGAATACCCAATGGAATAAAGACAGTCTCTTCAGCAAGTGGTGCTGGGAAAACTGGACAGTGACATGCAGAAGAATGAACCTGGACCACTTTCTTACACCATACACAAAAATAAACTCAAAATGGATGAAAGACTTCAATGTAAGACAGGAAGCCATCAAAATCCTCAAGGAGAAAGCAGGCAAAAACCTCTTTGATCTTGCAATTTCTTACTCAACATGTCTCCGGAAGCAAGGGAAACAAAAGCAAAAATGAACTACTGGGACCTCATCAAAATAAAAAGCTTCTGCACAGCGAAGGAAACAATCAGCAAAACTAAAAGGCAACCGACAGAATGGGAGAAGATATTTGCAAATGACGTATCAGATAAAGGGTTAGTATCCAAAATCTACAAAGAACTTATCAAACTCAACACCCAACAAACAAATAATCCAGTGAAGAAATGGGCAAAGGACATGAATAGACACTTCTCCAAAGAAGACATCCAGATGGCCAACCAACACATGAAAAAATGCTCAACATCACTCATCATCAGGGAAATACAAATCAAAATCACAATGAGATACCACCTTATATACCTGTCAGAATGGCTAACATGAACAGCTTAGGCAACAACAGATGTTGGCGAGGATGCAGAGAAAGAGGATCTCTTTTGCATTATTGGTGGGAATGCAAGCTGGTGCAGCCACTCTGGAAAACAGTATGGAGGTTTCCCAAAAAACTAAAAACAGAACTACCCTAGACCCAGCAATTGCACTACTACGAAGGGACACATGCACCCACATGTTTATAGCAGCACTATCAACAATAGCCAAAGTATGGAAAGAGCCTAAATGTCCATCGATGGATGAATGGATAAAGAAGATGTGGTATATATATATATATATATACACACACACACACACAATGCAGTATGACTCAGCAATCAAAAAGAATGAAATCTTGCCATTTGCAACTACATGGATGGAACTGGAGGGTATCATGAGTCAGAGAAAGACAAAAATCATATGACTTCACTCATATGAGGACTTTACGAGACAAAACAGATGAACATAAGGGAAGGGAAACAAAAATAATATAAAAACAGGGAGGGGGACAAAACAAAAGAGACTCCTAAATATGGAGAACAAACAGAGGGTTGCTGGAGGGGTTGTGGGAGGGGGACGGGCTAAACGGGTAAGGGGCACTAAGGAATCTACTGAAATCATTGCTTCACTATATACTAACTAATTTGGATGTAAATTTTAAAAAAATAAAAAATAAAGTTAAATTACAAAAAAAGAAAAGTGCCATATGAAGAGAAAGACACCCATACAGGGAAAATCATGTGATGATGGAGGCAGAGATTGGTGTGATGCTTCTACAAGCCAACAGACACCAGAAATTGCCAGGAAAGTATGACAAACTAGGAGAGAGGCCTAGAATAGATCCTTCTCTGGCACCTTCAGAGGGAGCACGGCTCTGCTGACTCTTTAATCTCAGACTGCTGGTCATCAAAACTGTGAAACAGAACATTTTTGCCATTAAAAAAATTTTTTTAATGTTTACTTTTTGAGAGAGAGAAAGAGACAGAGCATGAGAGGGAGAGAGGAAGAGAGAGAGAGGGAGACACAGAATCTGAAGCAGGCTCCAGGCTCTGAGCTGTCAGCACAGAGCCCAACACAGGGCTTGAACCCACAAACTGAGATCATGACCTAAGCCGAAGTCGGACGCTCAACTGACTGAGCCAACCAGGCACCTACATGTCTGCCACCCAATTTGTGGTAGTTATTATGGCAGCCTTAGCAAATCGATCCACTTTCCACTGGGTTGTTTCAGTCTCGAAGTCCAATTCCTGGTGTCTTGGAACCCAAAAGGTCTGACGTCGGCCAACTCCATCCATACCTGCTTACAACTCTGTGATTCTGTTTCTTTTTTGTTATGTTATATGGAAAAGTTTGACTTCTTTATTTTTTTAGTTTGGCTATTCTTCATTTCAAAAATTTATCTTATTTACCACTAACTACCAAATCTCTGGAAAAGATGAAAGAGTTTAAATGAGAATTCACCATAAAATCTTTTCTGAAAGTCTCCATTTTAGAAGTGTTGTAAGAAGTAAACACACACACACAAACACACACACACATACACTATATATATATATATATATATATATATGTATATATATATATATATGTATATATATGTATATATACACATATATGTATATATATATATATACATATATTTCCTACTATACAGGATATTTTTAGAAAAAAAGAGATATAACACTGTATATTCTAATCCATGGTTTTACGAATATTTTACAAAGGAAAACAAAATCATGAAGGAAAGAAAAGAAGAGGAAGTGAGGAAACAAAGCAAAGGAGGTACTGTTCTTCCCCAGGGCATAGGCCAGGATTCCTCTATATACAGATTCAAAGGAACAGGTAAGATTGAAAAGAAATCAGGAATCAAAATATATTACAATTTTTGTTTGCCTCTGATTAACATTAATATTCTTCTGATCTATTGTTCTAGATCCAATGGTTTCCTTAATTCCTCCAGTGTGTAGCTTTCACACATATGTCTGTTTATAGAAAATCTACACAGCCTTAAAACAGGTCTCCTAAGAAATGGGTGTGGGTGGTGCTAAACTTCTCAGGTCTTCTTGGAAGCTGGGCATGATGACATAGTTTGCCACCCAGGGACTAACATCCATATGCATTTGTGCTATTTTCACTGACGAACAGCTTGAGAAGGATTCATTAATAAAACCTTTCAATGATTCCAGATTCAGAGTGTCTGCAAACATCAGCCATGACCCAGAAACAAATCAAAGCAACCTAGAAAATTTTAAATAGACTTGAACTTAGTTTGCAATGTGCATTTAAAAATGCCCAATCAACCTAGGATCTAGGTCACACTTTTAAAAAATAGACAATAATTACATAAAGTAAATGGAATGGAATGACCTCTCACTAAATTCTTATCAAATTTTTATTGTATTTATTAAAGGAAGCATTTCTGGGATATTAGCTAATTCATTTTCAACTTACATTCTTCATTAGAAGGATTATAAATATCTTTGCACACTATATATTTGAAGACAGGTGGCACTGTAGAAAAAGCATTAGATTTGGAGTAAAAAAAAACAAAAGGCTACTTCCACCACTTACTAATCACAAGCATATCTTTTAATCTTTCTAAGCTCCATTTTCCTCACAACTGGAAACAGGAATAATAATACCTTCTACTGAAATAGTAGGTTATATAAATTACAAAGTGCTACTCAACAATACATGTTCATTCACATCATTATGAAAATTTTAGGGGAAAAACAACTGAAAACAAAAATAAAATTTGGCATAGACTAATGATCTCCTTGGAAAGTAAAGACACACCATACCATAGCAAAGTTATTTCAACTCATGAAAGGGTGTAAACGTGCCTAAAAATGTCTGAGAGACTCAGGTGAGATTGGCCTCAGAGAAGCTTGTTCCCTGATCTTTCTTATTCATGTTCTGACCCTCAGCATGGCAGATTCAGAGGTTTGAATGTATTGGTTCACATAGACGACCTGAGAGACCAAGGGCATCTCGGTTCACATGCATGCCTATTTATGGATATATTAGTAGCTTAAAAATCTGTATTGTTCTTCATAATGAATCATGTACCTGGGGAGTAATCTACTCAGGAAACCAGATGACAGATGAGAAGCTGGCCTTGTCAATCTGACCCAAGAATGTCACATGCCTTTAACATTTAATGCCCTCAAGCTCAACAAACCCATTGAATTATTTCTCCACTTTTTGAGCAAGATGGGCAGATAGGAGTCTCTTTCTTGGGCACAGTCAGAAACATTCCATTAACCAACATGTATTTTTTATGATCTAACAGTGTCCTGGGCCCTGGATAGGTATAAAGACATGTAAAAAGTGGGTTGTACTAAACAAGCTTTGAGTCTAATAGACAAAAGGCATGAACAACTAGAATAAAGGTAAAGTGAAGTGGGTGTTGTATGAATTTTGTGCAAGTGTGCTGTGAGTGGTAAAAAAGGAAGGGAAGGAAGCTAGCGTTTCTGGATGCTTAGATCAGCAGGGTAGAAGGTATTCCCACACATCACCCCATCCAATTTCACCCTTCCAGCAATTCCATGAGATAGAAATGTAATCCACACATCAACTACAGTCACTTTGTTCTCTAAACTCTAGAGAAGATTGGCTCCAGTAGTCTTTTGCTGCAACTGGCCCTCAGTTGACAGGGTCAGTGGATAACATAGAAAATTATAGGGTCATTCACAAAAGGTTTTTAAGTCCTACTGTAGGGCTTAGAGAGAGTAGTATGAATGTCCTTGCTACTCTGGTGTTTTCATTTATTACATGTTATAAATCACACATGTTTATTTTATGGAATGCAATATTTTTTATGTTTTAATACTTACAACTATACAACTTTAATTAAGTATCCCTCTACCCTTTATTCTCCAAAGCAGTCTAGTTTGGGCAATAAATGTAATGATTATCTTTCCATAACCCCAACACTCATCTGGACCAGTGTCCTTGAGCAGTCATCTACAGGGAGACTCCTAGAATCGTTGTACCTAACCTTGAAACCTAACCCAGCCATGGGTAAAGAGTTTTCTCTACTGATGTTTAAGTGGAGTACACAACTGCCAGCTAGTGCACCAAACCTCAGCAAGGGCCAGAAGAGCTTTCCATCCTCAACCAGACCACGAGACTCTCAGTAGCCACCTGGGGAGGCTTAACCCACCATCTCATTGACCTCATTGCAAAAAGGTAAGATTTTATGCCATTAAATCTCTCAAATTATTTTATCATCATCATATTTCGTATTTAATATTGCCTGCTTGCTTGCCAGTGGGGAAGAAAATATGGATTTTATTTTCTCAACCAAATTTTGATACACATTAATCAAAATCACCTTGTGTATAAATATATTTATATAATGAATGTTACAAAATAAATATATATTTAGTAATGCCCTTAATAAATTTCCTTCATTAAAAAGAATAAGCTCATTAAATCAGGACATTCTTAGAAAAGTCTGGATGATGTCTTCATATGTAAAAAAATAATAATAATGCCTGAAGTAAATGGTTCCAAATTATAATTCATTTGATGGATCTTCCTAAATGATCCGAAATTATTCTTCTCTGGCTTTAGAAAAAGAATAACAACCTAGATATAAAAATAAATCCTCAAATCATCCTGAAAAGGTGTCATTAACCTAAAAGGGAATGTTTCTGACTTCCTTAATATGGAAAATAGCAAAATGAAATTAGCATTAACTGAGCAACAAAATTAAATAAAAATGATATTGCGGATCTGGTCACAGAAACCAGATCATAACAAGTGAACATACCGTGAACATAACAAATGGGAATGAGTCATGGGCAAAATCTAATTTGAAAAGTCTAGGTGCTACTTGTCATATAAAGATATCGGATAAACTCCTGTTTGAAATATAACAGTTGCTATAATAACCCAGGAGCAATATCCAAGAAACAAACAGATACATCAAAGTGTGAAGCAGGTCTTGTAATTATTACCTCTCATAGTGAGGCAGGGGAGCACACTGCTTTCTATGAGTAAAATAAGTGATTCTTTCAAGAAAACTAGATTGTCTCTGCAGGGCAAGAAAAACTGTCATATACAGAATGTACCCAGGAGCCTAGGGTGTTAATTTATCTCATTTTGTCCTCCTCGTCTTATGCAGGATTAGGTAATCATCAGGGATGAAATGGCGAGGACCTCCTGTGAAAGCCAGAGGAGAAATGACTTCAAATATGATATGTTTGTAACTTTGCCCCACATACTGCCTACTGGTCTTTGGGAATTTAAAATAATTTTGGATAAGTGATCAGAATTCTAAAATAAACAGATTCAAGAGTTAGACATATGACATTTAAAAGCTAACAAAAAGGAACAAGAATACATTAATGTTCATTCTAATTCTGTAATTCCAAATCGCACTACCTGACCCAAAGTGGCTTTAATGGTTCAACTGACCTACTAAGAACCGAGTATGTTGTCAAATTTAATGCAAAAGTATACAAAAATGGTGTCCAATGGCTAAGTTGTACAATAAAGAATAAATATTGGTTGGAATTCTACTAATGGGTGTAGTGGAGAAGGGTGACTAGTAGCAAGTGTATGAAATGCCTTTCTGTTTTTGTTATCATCACTAAACCCACTATGAGAGTTAGTAGTCTAATAGCCATGGCTTGGATCTTCTTTCACTGCAATTAATAATAAATAAATAATAAATAAGTTTGCTTCTGTGTTTTAAATTCAACAAATTTATATTTTATCAATTTCCTTGAATTGAATATTTTTACTGGCTGTATATATATATATATATATATACACACACACACACACACACACACACACACATAAACAGTACAGAGAAGAAACAATTGAAAATAAGTCTCCCTTTTTGACTGCTATCTCTTATCTTCCCAGACTCTGACCATACTCTCAATAATTTGCAGTAAATTAATCCAGCTCTTTTTTTTAAATGTTTATTTATTATTATTGAGAGACAGAGCATGAGCAGGGGAGGGGCAGAGAGAGGAGGAGACACAGAATCTGAAGCAGGCTCCAGGCTCTGAGCCGTCAGCACAGAGCCCGACGCGGGCCTTGAACTCACAAACCATGAGATCACGACCTGAGCTGAAGTCGGACGTTTAACTGACTGAGCCATCCAGGTGCCCCTTCAATATCAGTTCTAACACACTTGCACACATACACACAAAGTTTAATATAGTACAGACAATCTTACCTCACAACTAAAGTAATTGTCTCATTCTTTTTGATGATTAGTTCAATCTTTTTTTTTAATAAAAAAAAATTTTAATGTTTATTTTTGAGAGAGAGAGAGAGAAAAAGAGAGCTAGTGAGCTTGGGAGGGGCAGGAGAGAGAGGGAGACAGAACCCAAAGTAGGCTCCAGGCTCTGAGCTATCAGCACAGCGCCTGATAAGGGGCTCCAACCCATGAACCGGGAGATCATGACCTGAGCTGAAGTTGGATGCTTAACCAAGCTGCCTAGGTGCCATATCTGATGATTAATTCAATCTTAATTTGATAACCTCCTATGTTAAAGAAAGAAAGTCTAGGTAAGTAAATACTTTTTATAAATAGGTCTCAGGCCCAGAGGATATCCTCCCAGATAGAGGAGTCAATAAAAAAGACAATTATATGTAAAAGACAATTACGTGCAACTATATTTGTTCATTATTTGTCCTTTCTGTGAACATTAGATGGGAAAGACTCTGGCTTTTTTGTTTCATAATGTGTAGTCAACTGAGCAAAGACTGTTTGAGTATGGTGTCATTTGTAATACATTTATGTTTTAACAAGCTAAGGGGTATTTTTATTTTAATCAACTGTTTCTTCTCATGCAGAATCACTTAGAAATGTCGGCACTTTCGATGAACTACATATTTGAGGAAATAAACATAAGTCTGTACTTTGAAAATAAGAATAAATGAAATTTTATTTGTTAAATTACTCTAAATAGCAATCTAACTGGATTTTTGAATAATTGAGCTTCCTGTCCCTTCAGCTAGTCTGTTAATATTAAACAACCCCACTAACATTTTGCAGATAATCATGCCTAAAGTAGTGCTTCAAATTGGGCTGTTAATGAGAGTGCTGGCAGATCTGAGCTTCTTGCAAAATCTATTATGGATTGTTTTAAAACTTTATTAAGGTTATATCAGATGGGTCTATAAAATACAGGGATGTTTCAATACAGAATGTGACTTTTATTAGTCCTCTCATGAAAAACGGCATCAGTTTGATTCGAGATGGCAATAAAAAATATATAGCCTGTTCTAGGGAACTCCATTTCCCAGATCTTGAGATTTGTGATTAGTAGGCAAAGAATTTATATCATATAGCAGGCAGGGTAATGGACAAAGTAAGATTTACCTTATGAAACATTTCCATTGAAAGTCAAATTTCTACAGCCTGGCAGATACGGTATTCCTCCTAATATTTCTTGTAAGCACAGTCAAGGATTATATATACTCTTTTGTCACACTTAAGAGGAAGAATGAGATGACCCGTTTACAGATGGTTAATAGTTAAGTTTGCTCAAAAATTCTGGAAAATGCTTGAGAGTTTCACACCTATCTTTACAACATCTGAAAAAATGGAAGTTAATGCCATATTGTAATTCAGAATATATTCAGTTCAAAGAAATTTAAAATGTTCTCTCTCCTTTTACAAAATAATTACCAAATCTGTATATGAAAAGGATTCCTAAGCTTTTAGGTTTATATACTGGACACAGCCCTGTGACTTTTGTAACACCTCTTCCTCCACCCTATTTCAACCTAAAAATACATTCTTTTTTTTTCAAAGAAAAGTGTTATCTGTTTAAACCAAATATCATAATTGTTCTAAGTCTATTTTTAAGACAAGAGTAAGCATAAACATAGGAACTCAGACATTAGCAACTAATCATGTCTTCCAGGAGTCTCCTGAAAAAAATACCTGCAAGGCTATGGACTAATTTTTCTACTAAACTTTGATACAACATTTGCATTATGCTCTGTCTTGAAAACAGTTCCTTTTAATTTAAGAAGTGCAATTCTTCATTAAAGCTTTACTAAATTCTATCTCTTCCTACTACTTTATTTTCTACCCATTCATTCCTTCACCTAACATTCATTGAACATCTACTGAATGACAGGCCCAGTGCAAAGCATCAGTCAGGGCTACAAGACAATTATGACAGGATTCTTTAGGGGCATCTGGTTGCCTCAGTTGGTTAAGCCTCCAACTCCTGATTTCAGCTCAGGTCATGATCTCACGGTTTGTCAGTTTGAGCCTTATGTTGGGCTCTGTGCTGTGTCAACGTGGAGTCCACTTGGAATTCTCTCTCCCACTCTCTCTGCCCCTACTCCATTTGTGCTTGCTTGCTCTCTCTCTAAAAATAAATAAACTTAAAAAAGAATTAAAAAAAAAAAGACAGGATTCTTATCTTCAAGGCACTTCTAGTCTTATGGGAGAGACAGACAGTTTAACAAAGAAATATAATATGCCACATGAATTTTTAATATAGAGGGTTTGCCCCAAGGCTGGGGGACTACAGAGAAATAAGGAAACTAAGTGCTCACTAGATTCTTGGAACAATGGAGTCCAGGCAAAGGCAGAGAGAAGATATGAGTATGGGTTGAGTACATTCCTTCCATCCCTAACCCCCACCTCCAGTTTGGCATTAAGCTACTTTTCATCATTTTGTCTCCTCCCATTTTAATGATAATGCTATATAATTATTAGGGAGCATATCAGCAATAAATTTCTCTACTGCTTGACCACATCTTTTTTGTTAAATGGGACTTTGGGAAATATGATACTTCCTGATAGTTTAAGTTATAGTTATTAATGGCTTCAGAAGAAGGAGACATTACATTTCTACCTACTCTTACCTTTAACATCCTATCGATATCTTGTGCTTCTTTCTGTAGTAGGATATACTTTGAAGATTACTCTTCTGGATAAGTCTTACCCCCTTGCCTAGGCTCTAGGTTCAATGGGATTAAGGAAGATTCCAACATCGCTTCACAGTATAAAAATTTTTCACGTTTGCAAACACTTTTACTATTTACATATCCTTTTTACTGACACATGTTAATTTGGTTCTTAGAAAAAGGTTCCCATGAGTTTGGTCAAGCAAATATTATTAATCCCCGCTTTAGATATGAGAAAGCTGATTCTGGAAGTACAATGGCAGAGCCTAGACTAGACTGTGCATTTTTTTCTACTTCCTCATGATGTCTTTCATTTACTTGCCCCAAATGAAATTAGTTCTAGGATTGATCATTATTACAGAAACAGGATCTGAACACTGTAGCCAATTTTTAAAATATCCATAGGAAGTAATATTTCTCACTGTCAAAGGAAAGCATTAGTGATATTTAGTTTTTCTTTTGTTAAGGCTTATTTATTTATTTTGAGAGAGAGAGAGAGAGCAGGAGGGGCAGAGAGAGAGAAAGAATCCCAAACAGGCTTCACACCTTCAGTGCAGAGCCTGATGTGAGGCTTAGTCTCACAAACTGTGAGATCATGACCTGAGATGAAATCACGAGTCAGACACTTAATTGACCGATCCACCCAGGTTTCCAAATTTTCCTTAATTATACATAGATTTTACATACATGTTAATATTTGACCCATGCTCTAATAATTCAGTGATAAAATCATAGTATATTAATTCCTATTTCTGAATTTAATTAAAAATATTTTATTGAGTAGCAGAATTATTTTTCAGCTGAATAAAGGCTGAACTATCTAGTCCCAGATGGCAGTGGCACGCGTGTGTGCATGTGTGTGTGTGTGTGTGTGTGTGTGTGTGTGGTTGGGAGGTGCTTTGAGATTACTAAATATAATAATTGTTTTAATAGCAATGCACAGGGAAATCAATTATACTTACAGTGGCTAGGAGAACAGTGAATTAGAAAATGATTTTCTTCTAAATCAATTAGGAAAGAATACGTCTATGTAAGTGAGTGAGTCTATGTGAGTATGAAATTGTCAAAAAAAAAAAAATTTCCTCCACAGAAAGTTGTGTAGAAGTCAACCAAATCTAGTTAAGGACAACAATCAATCCAAAGATAATCCACAACCCAGTATCCCAACTGATCTGGGGATGCTTGATTAAGATAAAATAAAATGAAGTAAATGATAATCTTGACAGTTGATCAGCAAAACTGTCAAAGACAGAAAAGTGATAGTATTGTAGAGCAGCTCTTGGCATTAAAGAAACAGTTGACTATAATCTTTCCATCTCTAACCTTCCACTAGACAGTTATGCCTAAGCAAGGCTGAGATGCCATCCAAGAAATACCAGCTAGATGCCATCTGGGAAATACTAGCTAGCTGCATCTGGAGACTTTTCTCAGGTTGACAGTGCTGTGATGTAATTTGCCTCAATCCAAGCTCAAGCCTTGCCTCTCCATTTACATCTTCTTAGTGCAGGTGAATATGTAAAATCAGCAAATAACATAATGATTTACACTACAGTTTAAGCAGCATAGTCATAACCAGCCAAGTCAAAACCAGAGTTGTTTGTCAAGCATGAAGCTGCATTTGTAGTAAAAAACAACCAAAATCCTTAGGGGTGTATAAACATCAATAAACATCAATGTCTTATCTTCTTTTAGAGGTCTGTAGGTTGGCTGTGGCTCCACTAAGCTCTGTGCCTCATTCTGGGACTCAGATAAAAGAGTAGCCTCTCTCTGGGACTTGCTTTCTTCATGGAAGAGGATAGAGACATCGAATTACACATTCACATTTAAAATTTCTGCTCAGCTTTGGGTCCAGGAATGGCAAGACCAGCAAGATCATTACTGCTGACTGTGGACAAGTCTAATAAATTTGACTTGTGTTTTATCTCAACCGCCAGACCAATCCTTTTGTAGCTCAGGTGAACACCCCATCACCCTTGTTTGAAATATCCTATAATCTTTGTGCTCTTGCTGCAGTTCTGTGGGCTCCATATTTTCCTTATCCCCTCCAAATCTAGCTGCATTGCAGAGTTAAGTTTATGATTATGAAATAAAAAATTAAACAACAAAAAATTATTAAAAACAAAACCTCTGTTCAGAGCTGGTGGTGTATCACTTCCACTCAAATGCTATTGGCCCAAGCAAGTTACATGACCAAGTTGGCAATGGATAGGGGAAATAACTGACTTCAGGGGAGTACCCAAGTCTCTATGATTAAGGACGTGTATTTATAATCCTTTTAATAGGTGGAATGAGCATAATTGGGAGTTGTGCTCATTGTTGGTTTATTATGTCCCGGCTTCAAATTTGCTTTTTCCCTTTGTGTGAAAATGGATCTGGGTCTTTTAAATCATTTCCCTTCCCCTACCAGTTGAAAGTACTAGAGAGACATGGTAAAGTAAGGGGTTCTCTTCCTGTTCCACCATGCTCTCATAGGCAGGTTCCTGAGACAACTTCTCCAATGCCTGGCTCCCTTAGTACAAAAGTCTTCACCAGCAACTGGCTCTTGCGGCACACAGGTTTCCTACTAGCCAGATTTTCTAATGCAGGCTGTTTGTCCAGTGTTAGGCTTCAGCAGCATGGGCAGCTTCTCTAGCATTAGGTTGCTGCATTTGTGCATAGTTCTTCCAGTGTCAACTTCTACATTGTAGACAGCTTCCTCAATTCTTGGTTCTTGCAATGACTGGTGGTCATCAAACCCCAACAACCAGCAGGTTCCCCTGACACACCCTTTGGGAAATGTTGTAGTGAAGAGATACCTCTCCATAAATAGTTTTCTCCAGCACTCTAGAGAGCAGATTTCTGGCAAGTTCCAGAGGTCATATTTCCAGCAAGTTTTGGTGGCCACCACAGTGGCCTCTCTGCCATCCAGTGAATCACGACCACACCCTCTCCGACAATGTCTGGATCTCTTCCAGACATCTCCCCAGTCTGGGGAGCCTCTTCTTGAAGGGTATGGACCCCAGTCTGGGGTAATAGCTGTGATCATGTATTCTTTAGAGTCTCCTATAGTTCTTACTGTCTAGTTATTCTTTCCTCCAACTTCCTGTTAGAGTTAACCATTCTTTGCATTAAACTTCCCATGTTCAAATTACTATGTGTTTCTCTCTCTCTTAATTGTATCCAAGCTGATACAGGAACCATACTATAATCTATCACAGAGATCTAACACGTGGAATTAGTTATGTGAAACTTATTGTTCAGTGGGATAAATTAACTTATTTATTGGCACATAGGACCAAGATTTTCAGAGTTTGCTGTTTTAAAGGCTCCATTTCTCCTGGGTGTGCTTGGATGGGCTGCCATCTTTGTACGATTTTGTGTCCCAGCACCTTTGATTGCCAAACTCTTTTTCAAGCTCTGTGAGTAACTTAAGGTTATGGTCAGCTCTTCCCATTTCTCTGAGAACAGAATTACCTCGATTTATCTTTACTCTCATTGATTTTGTGTTGATTTTCAGAAGATATCTAATTTTCTTTCTCACTCCAACTTCTTGAGCTTGGCCTCACTGGGATCTTCAGTTATGCCAATATCATATGTACATTAGAAATGACCCATAAAAAGCAACTTTTAAAAGGCATCATACTCTTAAAACAGTAATTGATAACTTTCATTTCTGATACGTTTACTAACCAATGTAAGTACTAGCTTAATTATGTGAGTGTGGGGAGTATATCCAGAAAACACATAGGTAACATTTTTGGTTAATATGTGTATTAACGTGAGAACCATATATGCCTTGTAATTTAGAATGTGTTTCCTGGGAATCAGCACAGAAATGTAAACCATTTAATTGGGCAAAAAGGAACTTTAATTATAGTTTTTATTAATATATATATATAATTTTTAAAGAAATATTTATTGAGACTGCAGCTATTCCTCTCAATTTAAAAGTGAGCAATTCAAAGAATTATTTGAGGAAATATATGGTGTTTTATTTTCTTGTCTAAAATCTCCTCTAGACTGACGACTGATGTGAATAATGGACGACAGTAAGTTCAACATGAATATATTGAATATAAGGTATGTAACGCTATGCTGGAGCTGTGGAAATCCCACAGAACTTTCATTTTTTGAGAGAACCAGAAACAAGACCTAAATGGAAAACAAGGTTGTCCTAAAGCTATGCCTAAAAGGCAGGTAGAATCCATTGCTTCCATAATGTCTGATGCAGTTTAGTTGCTGCTTATGTTTTGTTCTTTTCCACCCTCCAATTAGATATGATCTCCTATCTTCGCTAGATGCCTTACCTTCTCTGTGTAGCCCCAGGACTAGTGAAGAAAGGCTGTGGGGTTCAGAGAAGAAGTCTTTATGCCTCATTATCCTCTAAAAATCTCTTCCTGGTCTCTTTTACAGAATTACAGCTTTTGGATTACATTTGAAGTTGTAGGTTTATGCTTTGTGAATTACAGAATTTATAACCGGAAGAAGCTTCAAGATTTCCCATTCCACATGTCCCATTTTACAGATGAGAAAACCGAGGCCCAGAGAAGGGAAGGGAGTTCCCAGTGGGTAGATCTGAAGTGATCACTGAAGTGATCTCCTGATGTCTATATTGATGATCTTTATACTGTTGGAGCTCCTGTGGGCAACATGGGCAGCTCTTTACTGATATCAGGGAGCACCACGTGTAAAAATGAATGGAGACTTAAATAGCTATAGCTGAACAACAAATGCTGGCCAGGGGACTATCTGCATGCTTTGTTATGCTGACAATGTGTGGCTCCTAGAGATCCATATTGCTATCTAATTTAAGAACTATCACCCATATTTGTCATATTCCTCCTGATAGAAACAAGAGTATATAATTAACAATCTGAGATTCTGAGTGTATCTGTGTGTTTTAAGCAAAAGTTTCTTTTTCTTTTTTTTAAGCAAACGTTCTTTTTTGTTTGTTTGCTAACTTGTTTGTGTATAAAGAGTCTTTAAAAGAAAAACTGTCATTGTTCACTTCTCTCTACAAACCATCTGGCAATTCCATTTTCCAATGACATCCAACAAAAGGCAAACAGGAAAAAACAGTAACAGGAACAAAATTAAAGACAGGTCATCTTATTCAAATAGAGAACTTATTTACAAGCAGATTTGAGCAGTGCTAAATATTGTGCCCTAACAGCATAATTAATAATAACATTCAGGGGAAGTTTTTATCTTTAATCTTATTTCTCATTAATTTGAAATTGAGTTAACTTACAATTTAATGGTGAAAAATAGGAATTAGCATAAAAAGAGCCTCAGTCTATAATGAAGATAATAAGCAGGCTCTACCAGATGGTAACATCAAAACCTATGGCAGGGTCACACGCAGAAATCAAGTACTGATTTTCAAATGAGAAATGATGAAAAAATGGACTATAATTTTCTTACAATGATAGAAGTTTTTACATAGATATTCTAATAAATCTGGTTAGAATGGAATCTCTCTGTTCATTACCTTTTCTATCATATTACACCTGGCATTTCTGCTACCAATAATGTATTCCATATTATTTATCATCTTATTTACAAAAACGTTGGTATTTCCCCTTTCCCTTGTGTCATCACAACTTGCTCATTCTTATTTGGTTCTCCATATTATGGATGCCAATAGCTAGACAATCTCAATGGTCTCCCTGATATTTCCACATCAGCCTATACATCATTGCCAGAACAACTTACAGAAACTACATTTTTATCTTATTGCTCTGCTCAAATATCCCTCATCGAAAACCACACTCCCACCTATGCTCCTATGGAATTTACCTCTGGAGTTGAAGCCATTTTCAGTCCAAACAAATCATTCATACGTTCCTGGAAAATACTCATACTCATCCAATAGGTCTTCTATCTTCAGAACATTCAAGTAAACCATTTCTCAAAGGGCATTCTATTAAACACTAAATCCTTGAGTTGTAAATATTTCACTTTCAAAGATTTCCAAACATGTTTCCCTAACATGTTGGGGAAACCTGTGTTAAACAAAGTTAAATGATTCCTCTTTTGTCTGGTTTTCCTCAAGAGAGTTTTAATATACAGTGTTCCTCAAAATTATTATTTTTTTTAAATGTATATAGTGCTCCTCAAAATTATTTAACTATGGAATGCTTTTCATGAAGCCAATTGCTTGATGTATATCTAGCCATATGCATACCCATATGAATATCTATATTTCTAAATCTGATTTATTTATTTAAATTAAAAGCTCCAGAAAAATTAAACATACAGTTACCATTTACTCCAGCAATTATCCTACAAGGTATATATCCAAGAGAAATGAAAGTATGTATTTACAAAAACTTGAACATGGATGTTTATAACAGTATTATTCATAATAGCTCAAAGATGGAGACAACCCAAATGTCCAACAGATGACAAATGAATAAACAAATAGTAGTATATCCATAAAACAGAATATTATTCAGCCTTAAAAAGGAGAGAAATTTTGACACAATCTATAATATGGATGAGCCTTATATGAAAACACTATGCTAAGTGAAAGAAACCAGTCACAAAAGGCCACATATTGTTTTATTTCATTCACATAAAGTCCAAAATAGAAAAATATAGCGAGATACAGAGTAGATTTGTGGTTGCTTAGGTCTAGAAGGAAATGGGGAAGATAAAAAAGGTGACACTAAAAGGTATAGGTTTTCTTTTTGAGGTGATAAAAATATTCTAAAATCAATTGTGGTGATAATTGCATATTTTTGTAAATATATTTAAAAAAACATTGAATTGTCTACTTCAAAAGGATAAATTGTATCATATATGAATTATATCTCAATAAAAGTGTTTTTTGAAATGTTCTAAAAAATGTCCAGAATAGCAGATCATATTACGCCATTCTATAACTCCTTACCATAGCTGTATTTCAATTAGTAAGGGCTTAGTAATTATGTTACAAATAAACTAAAAAAAAAAAAAAAAAAAAAAGAAGTCTAACAAAAGCCTCTCCCTTCAGTGTGGTCTGTGGACAACAGCATCACATCCTCTGAAAACCTGTTAGAAATGCAGATTCTCAGGCTGGTCCCATACCTGCTGAATCAGAATTTGCATTTTAACAAGATCCAAGATAATTCATATGCACGTTAAAGTTTGAGAAACACTGAACTGAGGTATCTTCTAATTGTTAAGAACACTAAGCTTTCACATAGCCATTTTGCTTTCTCATGCCTTAGGGCTTTTAATGGGGATTAAATCAATTCACTTTTAATAAGGACAGCATCTAATGAATTACAATTAACCTAATTTTTTCAGCTGCAGTTTTAACATTTCCCAGTGCTCAGTCAAGCCTCCTAAAATGTGATGATTATTTAAAATATAAGAAATTATAGAAAATAAATAGATAACTTGTTCAAATCTTTTAGCCCCTTGAATTTTACAGGCATATCATCGTTTATAATCATTGATTTAAATGCACAAGCTAACTTGTTTAAAAATACAGAAAAATATTTTAAACCAACTTATTTTCTTATCAATTAAAAGCAGTTTATAACCACCATTTTTCTCACTATACTATTGTTAATATTTTTTGATGAATTAGTGGGAGTCATTTTGGTCCTCCTCAAAAAAGAAAGAAATATGCATGAAGTAGAGAAAGATTTTCTTTTTGCATCATGCTTCTATAAGCTTGTTAGAACAAGAGAATTTTATAACTGAGAAACACACATATAAAATTCATTCCTGTCAAGGATTATTCTTCCTATCCCTGTCCTCATGCCCACACAGACAGGGAAACTTGAGGCATCGTGGTTTTGCTCTTCTCCATCCCAACCCTGAAATGGTGTTCAACAGGATCCAGGGACAAACTCAGACTAACCTGAGCTATCTCCTTTCCTCATCACAGGTGTTTTCTGAGAAATGAAGGCCTCCTCCAATGAGCAGTGTCACTCGGCCTTGTTAGGTGGTCTATTATTGGAGTGTTATCAAAGGGTTTTCAAAAACCCAACTGCTTTTCTCAGTTTGTAAGACAGACTATGAGTAAAACATAATTTATGATCAGGTACCCTGAGTATTTTGATAAATAGTCACAGAAGCCAACACTTTTTTACAAGGCCAGAGGCCCAATATCTCTCTTGATAAAAGAATGGATGAACTCAGTGAGAACTTTAACAAAGATCTAAATAGTTGAATAACTGAAATGAAAAATACACTAATTCATTAATTCAACAACAGATTAGAGAATGAAGAACAACATATCAGTGATCTGGAAGACAGGGTAATGAAATGCACCTAAGCTGAACAGCAAAGAGAGAAACAAATTAAAAAATGAGGATAGGGAGGGGAAGGGGAAAAAAGAAAAAAAAAAAAGAGGTTAGAGTGGGAGAGAGAGCCAAAGCATAAGAGACTCTTAAAAACTGAGAACAAACTGAGGGTTGATGGGGGGGAGGGAGGGAGGGTAGGGTAGGTGATGGGCACTGAAGAGGGCATCTTTTGGGATGAGCACTGGGTGTTGTATGGAAACTAATTTGACAATAAATTTCATATAAAAAATACCAAAAAAAATGAGGATAGGCTGGGGAACATGGGTGGCTCAGTTGGTTGAGCATCTGACTTTGGCTCAGATCATAATCTCGTGGTTCATGAGTTTGAGCACCACACCAGGCTCACTGCTGTCAGCCTGTTAGCACAGAGCCAGCTTCAGATCCTTTGTCCTCCTCTCTCTCCCCCTCCCCTGCTTGTGCTTTCCCAAAAAATAAATAAATATTTTTAACAGAATGAGGATAGGTTATGGGATGTCCAGGACAACATCCAGCATACTAACATTTGGACTATAGGGGTCTCAGGATGAGAATAGAGAGTGAAAGAGGCAGAAAACTTACCCGAAGAAATAATAGCTAAAAGCTTCCCTAACCTGTGAAAGGAAACAGACATCCAGATACAGGTCCAGGAGTCCCAAATAAGGCCAATCTAAGGAGGTCACCACCAAGGCACATGATAATTCAAATGTCAAAGATTAAAGATAAAGAGAGAATCTTAGAGGCAAGAGAGGAGTAATTAATTATGTACGAGAGATAGCCCGTTAAGCTACCAGCTGATTTTCAGCAGAAACTTTGCAGGCAACAAGAGAGTGGTGTGATATATTCAAAGTGCTGAAAGGAAAAAAAAAAACCCACAAAAACACAACATACAATTAAGAATACTCTACCTGGCAAGGTTGTCATTCAGAATTGCAGAAGAAAGATACCATATAATCCAGTAATTCCACTACTACCCAAAGAAAACAAAAACACTAATCCAAAAGATATATGCAGCCCTGTGTTTATTGCAGCACTATTTACAATAGCCAAGATAGGGAAACAATCTAAGTGTCCCTTGATAGTTAAATGGATAAGATATTATACACACACACACACACACACGCACGCGCACGCACACACACACGCACACACACACACAGGAATATTACTGAGCTCTAACAAGGAATGAGATTTTGCCATTTGCAACAACATGAGTGGACCTAGAGGGTATTATGCTAGGTAAAATAAGGCAAAGACAGACAAATATCATATGATTTCACTTCTATGTGGAATCTAAAAAACTAAACGAACAAACAAATAAACAAAAAACAGAAATAGAATTATAAATAAATAAATTCAGAGAATGAATTGGTGGTTGCCACCGGGGAGGGGGATGGGTGAAATAAGTGAAGGGGATTAAGAGGTACAAACTTCCAGTTATAAAATAAGTAAGTCATGGGGTGAAAAGTAGGACAGCATAGGGGAACATAGTCAATAATATTGCAATAATGTTGTATGGTGACAGATGGTAACTACTTACCGTGGTGAGCACAGCATAATATTGAGAATTATTGAATCACTATGTTGTACGCCTGAATGAATATAATATTGTTGACATTGTATATCAACTATGCTTCACTTAAAACAAAGAATATTAAGCCTATATTATGTTTCTTGATATAAGGTAAAATTTAAGGGCCATGAACCGAACTTTGGAAAGAAGATCCCTTACTGCCCACCATTCCCAGACATTTCCACACAGCAGTTTGCCCTGATTGGCCGCTTCTGTTTCACTGTTTTTTGCAAGTGCCGGGTAGTACTGAAACAGTAGGTTTGTGGCTGGTTAATTTTTGTCCTGGCATACTTCCAACAAGAGACCCCTCTGAGAGGTGTCTTGTTTGTTAACCACAGACTTCTGGGACCTCTTTTCTCTAGTCTCTCTCTTTTGTACTACCTATAGAAGCTATAACTGCCGTGAATCTGTATGTCCCTAATGAAATTTGGAAAGTGAGCCAGCTCATCTTGGAGAATTTATGTCAGTTATAGTCTCTTCCAGTTTGCCTCACTACCAAATACACCTTTGACTGTAAGTGTTGGCTGAGAGCCACGGTGTTGAAATGATCTCTCTGAATCATTAGAGGAGAAATGATGAGCTTCGTTTAAAAGATCAACTTAAAAAGAGATAAAGTGGATTTCCCCTTTCATAGCAAAGTTTCAGATGTGTCTAAAAGACATAGATACTTAAGAATACCCTTAGACTTTCTACAAAGAAGGATTGTGGGTGTGGCAATGCCAGCTTTGCTGTTAAAATCTTAGATGCCTTCCAATGTCAAACAGGAGAGAAGACTGACAGCCGTACTCCAATAGGGGATTTTTTTTTAAGAAACTAAAGAAATGGAAGGAGGGTTGTTCAGTCCCAGGACTGAATGATTAGTGTCTAACCCTGTTCTTACAGCCTATTTTGATTCAATGGTGGGTTATCTCTTTGTCTGGTTAATTCCCATAGCACTTTGCCTACACCTGCCTTATATTTACTCCTGCTATCTTACACTGTAGCTGTTTGTTCATCCATCTTAAATCTTTTATTGAACTGGAAGCTCCTTGGAGAGAGAAAGATAACCTTACATGTATTTTTATCTTTAACAACATATAACATTGGAGGAAATTTAAAAATGAGGAAAGGAAAATGTCTTGAGCATGTATTATGCATTAGGCAAATGCAAGGTATTAGTATATGGAAGGGTATAATAATAAATTTGTGTTCCTTGCCTTAGTTTTGAATTAATTGAGAGCTAATCAAAAATACAAGGATGTACACAAAATACAAGCTTTATTTTTGTTAAAGTTGAAACTGGAGAAGAAGATTTAGGGGTACAGCAACAATGGGCTTCCTAAAATTGTATGCAGAATTAAGCAAATGCTCCCACCTGGTTACAGGTGTAGTTGAAAAATCTCACTCTTCCCCATGTGGTGCTCTGCCCTTGTTAAATACACATTATAGCAGAGAAGACTAGAATGAGCATTTTTGCAGGCATTTGCAGATCCTAAAGAGGAGACAGGAAGATGGGCTAAACCTCACATGTCTTTCCCCAAACACACAAGTTTGCTTCTTCAAACCTGCCAATAAGGTAACTTATTCCTTCTCGTCTGGAAAGCAGGCAGTGAGTGAGCAGGCAGAAAGATGTCAGGATTGTTAAACTGATGAACATCCCTCTTCTGTGGTCATGAGGTAGAGGAAAGGAGGTGTTTTCACCACCAAGGGGTTTCATACATCTCATTTAATCTTTCAATCTACATCAGGTTAGATATAGTTATTCTGGTTTCATAAACTAAGAAAGGGAAACCCCTAGATATTAAGTAACTTGTTCTAAGCCTCACAGTTAGGAAGTCAGTCAATATTCAAACCCAAGTGTGTGCTCTTTCTTCAACATGGCCTACAGTGGATGGGTCAGACACATGTTTGGTGAATGAATGGATGGGTAGATGTATGAAAAGAAAGAAAACTCGGAATACATTTATGCATCAACTCTTATAAATCCTGAGGATTTTAAGTGATTCAAGCTTGTAAACATAAAGAACTCCATTATTGTAAATATGTCTTGATAAATTCAAAAAGGATAACTTTTTCTTTAGTTTATGAGGAAAGACCAACAGTTCTCCATTTTCATCATCCCAATAGATTGTCAACTGTTGGAGGTTAGGGAAATTATTGCTACCACCTTCACATCCTCCCTAACACCAGTAGATGTTCAGGAGGCCCTTTATGAATGACTATTAACAGAAGCAATGCACAGAAGTAGATAAATCCTTAATAATCTCTTCAAGTGAATTTTATGAACTCAAAATCAAATATGCATGCATTTATGTATGTGGGTGGGTGGATGGATAGATAGATAATACTTTTTTCTTAAAGTGTCAACAGGCTCTGGTATTGGGCATACAGTTTTACTAAGTTAAGGAGGGGCACAGTAGTAAGCTGTAAGTATGTGAAGAATTACTGTAAAGGAGGATTCTGGTTAGCTAACTCTTATTGGACTAAGAAGACAATAAAATCAAAAAGCTTAAACTTCAGCAGAAGCAAAATAGATTACATATAAGGAAGGCTTCCCTGATAACAAGGGTTATTAAACAGACCATGGAAAAGATGTGTAGAACCTCTTCCCTTGGAGATCTCTGAGAGCAGGATAAACAGCCAGGGTTAGATACAGTGCTGCCTGGAGGCAAAGAGCTGGCCTGCATGAACTCCCAAAGCATATAATAAAATTACTTGTGCTTATATTATCACAAGATAATTTTATATCTAGGATTCATAATGATACTGAAACCCTATATCAGAAGACACCATATTTTATAGTACTCCAGTATTCTAAAACTATGCAACACAGTGCTGAGCACATAGTAGTTATCTGATGAATGTTTACTGACCAGATTGAGGAGTGGAATGGCAGTTGGGAAAAGAACTAGATTGTTCTTAGCTCTATAAATAGTCTGCAACTTGGAGCAAGTCAGTCAATTTCTCCAGGTCTTCAATTCCCTCCTCTGTAGATCCTGGCCTCTGTGAGTTCAAGGTCTCTGGGACCCTGGTAGTGCTGTGACTCCATGGTTCTGATTAACCTGATCTGTATCCAGTTCATATTGCCTATCAATACTCCAGAAAGGAAATATGAAAGCTCAGCTTCTGCTGTCCCTTGGTCCACCAATTAGCATTTTGAGCTTGCTCAAATCATTTAATTTCCCTGGGATTCCATCTATAGAAGCCTTTTTTAAGCCAAAAATTCTATAAATTCCATGACAATGGCATACTGAGTTACACTTTGTTTATTCATATTATAATTTCTAACATTTTTCAGGAAAAAGAATTGGCTGAAAACATTATCAAAATTACTTTAAAATATTTCAACAGTCAATTCATTAAATAATATACTTTTATGTCCATTTATTTTTCCCAAATGTAAGGTGTATCTCAAATGTCCAATGTTTATTATCAGTTCACTTATTAAAAATACAGTAATGTTAGTTACTGTTTTATTTAGAGAAATTCTTTGATTCCATGGGACTACTATGCTGAAAGAGCTACACTAGTTATATATTTAGAAAAGTCACCTGGAGAAACTTCAGGAAGTTTAAACTAAGCTAAAAGACTTTGATTTGCCCTCTAGAATTAAAAATGTGATTTACCTTTTCAAATGAAACAGTCTTGTTATCAGCAAATATTTACACAAAGACCTAGTGATAACCAAATGGTTTAACTAGCCAGACTTTAAGTGACAGACCCAGCATGATTAGAATCTGTAGATAAGGAAGTGAATAAAGGTATACAGATTGTATGCTTGTATGCATTTATATTTGAGTAGATGGGTATTCATCTGCCCATCCAGTCATTCAATAACATTTATGGAATTCTGCTGGGCTCTAGCCACCTGTTAACTAGGGATGAGAAAGTGGTAAGACATGGCCCTTTCTCAGAACTTATTCCCAATGTAAGAGGAAGTACAAATGTATAAATAAGTACAGTCCTCTGTGAGTTCCATACTAGAAGTGTATACAACATGAAGGGAAAGAGAGTGTAACTAACGGCCCGGAAATAAGAAATAACAGATTTAGACTTCCCAACCAAAACACACAATGGAATCAGACACACAATGTAGCTACGTGTGAAACAGTAAAAAAAAAAAAAAAAAAAGGATAGAATATAAACCTGAGCATACAACAGAAAGAAACCTACAGATTTGAGAAAAATAAGACGTTTAAAACTGTCCATTTAAATTATTTATATTTCAAACTCAATAAACTAGTTGAGCATATGCAGTGAAGAGAGAAAGGAAAATACAACAGATGAAAGCAGCCTGTGAGATAGACTGAGGGTCTAACAAGTGTTATAGTCAAAGTAACAGAAGAAGAGGCTAGTTAGCATATCCTGGCCTCTACCCACTAGATGCCAACAGTACCCCCTACCCTCAGTTGTGAAAATCAATGTCTGCAGACATTGCCAAAGGTCTCTGAGGACAAAATCACTCAAGGTGAGAACAACTACCATAAAACATATGAGAAAGACAAATTACTGGTCTATTTCACTCATGGTTATGAATAAAAAAAAATCCTAAATAAAATAATAGCAAATTGGATTTAGTAGCAAATAAAATATTAAAATCCAGCTGAATTTTTTCCTGAAATGCGAAGATGCTTACATATATGAAAAGCTGTAAATACTATAATCCACATTAATACATTAAAGAAAAAAAACTAATGCCCTTTCAAAAAATATATAAACATATATGTATACATATACAAACATGTGTGTATATATATATATATATATGTGCGTGTGTGTATATATACATACACACACGCACATACACACACACACACACACACACACACACACACACACACTATATACCACAGTGTCCACTAGGAGGCAGTGCCTTCCCCTCTATTTTGCTGTTTAATTTACACTTTATAACAACCTATCTGCAGTGTGAATTAGAAACCCTGCTTTAGGCTCCCTGCCATGCCTGAGAAAAAGGGATACCATGTAACTGAGCTAATCAGAAGCCTTCTCCACAAGTTTATAGCTGTTGAGAGAAAAGGTTAAAAATAAGATTGGCTAACAAGACCATTTACAAATATTTCCATTTCCATTGAAAAGTAGACTCTAGATTTATTGTGATAGTACAACAACCGTTTACTAAAATGTTGATCTCTATTTTAAAAGGCAATTCAAACAAGTTAAATTAAATTTATATTAATGCAAAAAAAAAAAAAACTCTTTTCAAATGACTATTTAATTCTATGTCTGTAGCATTTAACACAATGGTTTTGGAAACCAACTGACCTTTACTGTTAGCATCCAGTAAATAAATATGAATGACTCATTAGTATACTCACATAAATTGAAATGCTCATTTACAGTGACTTTAGAATGCACTCAATTTCAAAATGACCTCTGTTATTTTGTATTTAATTAGGTATATAAACAAATCTGAGACCACTGTACATTGAGTGATCTAGCAAGCCGCTTCTCTAGCATCACATCTACCAAACTGTCATTTAAGGAAACGAACAGGAAAAGATTGTAAGAAGTATCACACTGTGGGGTGGCTCTCTACCATGGCACATTGGTCTGCTCCACACCACCATCCCCAGTGCTGAATCTCAGTAAGCAGGAAGTCAGTGTTAGCTCAGGGTCCTGCTCTTGATTCTCCCAAATCCTAACCTTGCTCTTATTCAGTCTGTGCAAAAGGACATCAGTTAAATGGAACCAGGAAATCATTGCTCTAAAGGTGTTGACGATTACATGAAGAGTAACTAAGTTCAGTTACATATGAGATAATGGCGTGTAAATGAATTAGCGGGTACAAAGTTTATCATGACTTATTAGCCTAATAGTTATTAGAAACATAACAGCAACTGTTAAACCTAACAGTAGGTAATTGCTGTGCTGGCACTTTGAATGTATTTATAATAAGGACAATGGTGATAATACTACTCAGCCAAAAAGACAGAGATCGCTGCCTGTAAGGGAAGGGAGAAGCCACGACAAAGAATATTCTCATCATGTAGACTATGCTCTCTGCAGTGGTCAGTGTCCCACTTTTCATTTGGACACCATGGGGTCCTTGAGTCCTCCTGTTCTCTGATATTGAATCAACAGTGAGAACACCACTGACAGATAATCTCATCAGAAATAGAGATTACCTCCCTCGAATGAAAGGAGACTGGGTGAATTTAGTGCTTGCCTTTATTAATTTATACTCTTCCTGGCAGAGGACTTTGCTTGGGGTAAAGCCCTATCTCCAGAAGGCCCAGATGCAGTTGCCCTTGAATATCTGCCAGCTTCCCTGGAGGCCTTCCTGTTGCTGCCTGCCAGAACATGCCAGAAGGGGCTGAAAAACACTACAACTTGTCTTGCCTTGACAGTCCCAATCAAACCCATAGCCCCAGCTCCAGTCATCTCCAGTTGGATGGCTCTCGGTTTATTTTGTTTTCTCCTACCAACTTATTCACGCATGCCCCATTGGGAATAGACTCTGTCAGAGTTTAAAAAAAAAGTATGATTTTGTAAGGTCAATGGAAAACATAGTTAGAATAAATACATTTCTAAGTGATCTAAAAAAAATGCCCTAGCATTCTAGTAATATGAATAGATGGAGGGAAAATCAGAAAAGACAGTTAAAAGGCTTGATACAGGGTTCCTTTTAATTTGGATCTTTGTCCTTTTTAGAGAACAAGAAAAGGGAACAATGTCTGGGCTCCATTACATTCCCAATATGGGCAACGACTGAGTTCATAAATGAGAGCAAAATTCATAGTTAACATCTGAACGCATACTATATGCCATGCACTATGCCAACTGCGTTAGATACATCATCTTATTTAATCCCACAGTAAATTTTGTGATTTTAGAAACTGGCATTATCCCAAATATTATAGACGAGGAAAGAGTGTTAACAATTAACGTTCCCAGGGTTACATAAATTGTGAGAGCTGAGCTTCAAACCCAGGTCTCGTTGAGTCCATTGCATTTAGCCTTATGCTATAATGTATTACACACCATTCTGTAAGGTTTTGGCTTATGTTTCCATCTTTGCCTGTAATCAGTAAACTCCTTCAGGGCAGAATTTATCTCTCATTAATTTTTATATCCGCAGAGCATGGATTAATGCCAGCTACAGAGCAGGAATTCAATGATCGTCAAATGAACAAAATGATGAATTAATAAATAAAGGCAGGAAGGAATTAATTTTAAAGGGAGACAGTAAATTGAAGTTTGTGAAAAAAGCTGATTCTATACCAAGAATACTATCCCTGTGGTTAGTTTTGTGCCTCTCCATTTCCATTGTAGCAACATATGAGTATTTTATGATAAGCACCATTTTTACTTCAGAATTAAATGAAATGCTTTCAAAAATATGTACTTTACCCAGGGATTTAAATGAATGATTGAAATTCCATAATCAGAACATGACACAACCAAACCAGTGTATAATCATATGTTTCCTATAATAAGCTACTTGAAGTGTTCTTAGGGTTACAATTTTGTAATCTAGACATGAGAGGAAGATCTGTACTCTTGACAACATTCAACACAGGCACTTCAACTGGCTCTGGATAAAAGACAAACCCTCCCTTTTGCATTACGTAGATGTTCTCTCTTTTCCTTATCAGTAAGCAGACAGTCCTACCCGTTACCTTCACATCCTCTGCCATCTTCCTCCAGCTTCCGGCCAGCTTGACACTTGCAGTGATAATGCCCAACTGTATTACAGCATTGGTTCTGACAGCCACCACTGTCAACGGTACATTCATTTCTATCTGCAATTGAATATTTAAGCAGAATTAGCCTCCTATAACTAGACACGCACAAAAAAAGACTTCAGTGGCTCCAGAAATTTCACACCCAAGTCATCATTTGAGGATGAGATTGAGAACAGAGTCATAAACCAGTGAGTCAGAACACTAGGTCACCCATTTGTCCCTTAAAGAAATATGTTATTACTGGCTTTTCAAACAGATAACTCTTCAACACCCTCCACTATGTTTTTGGCATTGTGCTGGATAGCGTGGGAAAGTTAGAAAAGTAGTTCCAGGGGGGCGCCTGGGTGGCTCAGTCAGTTAAGCGTCCGACTTCGGCTCAGGTCATGATCTCATGGTTGGTGAGTTCAAGCCCCGCATCGAGCCCTGTGCTGACAGCTCGGAGCCTGGAGCCTGTTTCGGATTCTGTGTCTCCCTCTCTCAGACCCTCCCCCGTTCATGCTCTGTCTCTCTCTGTCTCAAAAATAAATAAACGTTAAAAAAAAAAAAAAAAAAAAAAAAAGAAAAGTAGTTCCAGGATTTCCAATGGCTAGAGATGGAGTTAAGGACTAAACGGAAATGTGATTTGGTTGTGTCCATGTACTAGCTACGTCCACGGCGCACTTCTAAACCTGTGGCCAGAACCCACCTTTACAGATAGGGTTTAGTTTTATGTATTTCCCCATCCAGCTTACAGCTAATAAATATTCCATCCAGCACAACTGTAGGTTTGATAATGGTGTGTTCCCCTCAAAAGGGGCATCTCTCCTGCATGCTGACTAGCTGACAGTTACTAAGTCTTTGCCTCATGAGATGAGTGTGGCTGGAAGAGAGGGAGGGTAGAAAGGGCAGGGAGGAAGTGGGGAGGGGCAGGTAAAAATGGGAGAGAAAAGAGAGAGATCGAAAGAGAGAAGGAGAATGTGTTGGGGCAGAAGAAGCTGACAAAGCAGAAGCATAGAAAAAGTGGGGCTGAGTCACCCTGACGGTGGAACCCCGAGAGGATAGAACTAATCCTGAAAAAACAAAGAACCGACAGGCAGAGTGAGCTACCTGCATCCTGACTGGATGTAACTTCTTTGATCTGAGGTATGGCTGTGCAGGTGTTGAGACTGCTTTTGCTTATTTTTAGTTGACTTTTCATTAAAGTGTGCCATATACACAGGAAAGTACACAAATCCTAAGTATACAGTTTGCTGAGTTTTCAGAGATAGAATATACCAATGCAGCCACAATAAAGAGAACATTCCTAGCACCCAAGGAGCACTCTGCCTGGCTGAAGGTAACAACTACCCTGATCTTTCATCACTATAGGATAGTTTTATCTTTTTGAACTATATAAGCAGAATCATACTGTGTGTATTTGTGTGTGAGTGTCTGGCTTCTTTCATTGGACTTTCTGCTTATGAGACATCCACATTGTTGCACATACTTGTTCGTTCATTCTCACTCTTGTATATTACTTAATTCTATTAATAACTACCATTTTAATTGGTCCATTTCATAGCTGTTGAGAAATTGGGTTTTCTTACTTGGGGTTATTATAAAGAGTGCTGTTATAAACATTCTCATACACATCTTTAGTGAACTCACATACGCATTTCTGTCGGGTAATAAAGCTAGGACTGGAATTGCTAGGTCAAAAGGTATGATATACTTTGCTTTAGTATTTATACCCAAATGGTCTTCTAAAGAAGTTATTCTAATTTACACTCCCACCAATGGTATATTAGACACCAGATGTTTCTCATGTTATGCATCCCTGCCACCATTTGGGATATTCTCTTTTGTTTTATTTTTACTCTTCTGGAGAGCGCATTCTCGTATCATATTGCAAGTTTTAATTTTGCATTTTCATGATGATAATTAGGTTAAGCACATTTTCATGTTTCTGGCCACTTAGATAACATCTTGTCGAAGTGCTTGTTCAAATAATTTTGTCCATTTGTCCAATTCTTAAAATATTGGTGGGGTGCCTGGATGGCTCAGCCAGTTGAGCGTTTGACTTCAGCTCAGGTCACGATCTTACGGTTTGTGAGTTTCAGCCCCGCGTTGGGCTCTGTGCTGACAGCATGGAGCCTGGAGCCCACTTCAAGTTCTGTGTCTCCCTCTCTCTCTGGCCCCCTCCTGCTCATGCTCTGTCTCTCAAAAAATAAATAAAATAAAATAAAATAAAATAAAATAAAATAAAATAAAAATAAATTAAAAAAAAATAAAATATTGGTTCTTTTACTAGTGGCCAAGGTAGAATGTTAAATAGCAATGGTGGCAGTGATCACCCTTGTCTTGCTTCTGAACTCGGATAGTTTTTTAACATTTCGCTGTTAATTATGATGTGCACATAGTTGGGCTTTTTTATAGATTAGTTTTACCAGATTAAGAAATGTTCTTTCTTCCCATTTATTTAGTATTTGTATCATACATAGATGTTAAGTTTTATTTATTAATTTTCTGAATCTATAAAGATAATTATATGGTTTTTCCTGTTGATTCTGATAATATGATGAATAAAGCTGATTGATTTTTGTATCCCTGAATCCCCTGTACAGGTAGTCCTGATACAGTGTCTTTTTTATATATTCCTGGATTTAGTTAGCTAACATTTTGTTTAGAATTTTTGTGGTTATATTCATGAGAGAGATTTGCCCACATTTTTTATTTCTTATAATATTCTTGTTAGGTTTTGGCATCCAAGTCATATATAAAACAAGTGGGAAAGGTCTTTCCTCTTTTCCTATTCTCTGAGATAACCAGTATAAGACCATTGTTATTTCTTACTTAAATGTTTTGGAAGAGTTTATCTGTGATGCCATCTGTGTCTGGGATTATGATTGTGTACCTGTGTGTGTTTGTGTGTGTGTGTGTGTGTGTGTGTGTGTGTGTGAGGGTGGGGTGCACATTAAAAGGATTTTAATTACAGATTCAATTTCTTTAGTGAATATAAAAATACTCAGATTTTTATTTAAAGATGTAAATATGTTTTAAGGAATTTGTCCATATCATATAAATGGTCAAATGCATTGCTGTTAAGTTGTTAACAATATTCTTACACTATCTTTTTATTTTTATTTTTTCAAGTTTTTATTTCAATTCTAATTAGTTAACAAACAGTACAATATTGGTTTCAGGAGTAGAATTCATTGAGTCACCAATTATATACAACACCCAGTGCTCATCATAACAAATGCCCTCCTTAATACACATCACCCATCTAGCCCATCCCTCACCCAACTCCCTCCATCAACCCTGAGTTTGCTCTCTATCTTAAGAGTCTCTTATGGTTTGTTTCCCTCTCTCTTTTTCCTTTCTTTCTTCCCCCTCCCCATATGTTCATAGGTTTTGTTTTATTAAATTCCACAGTTGAGTGAAATCATGCAGTATTTGTCTTTCTCTGACTGATTTATTTTGCTTAGCATAATACATTTTAGATCCATTCACTTCATTGCAAATAGCAGGATTTCATTCTTTTTTGAAGACTGAGTAATATTCCATTGCACATATAAACCACATCTTCTTCTTTTTTTTACATTTATTTATTTATTTATTTATTTATTTATTTATTTATTTACAACACCCAGTGCTCATCCCAAAAGGTGCCCTCCTCAATACCCATCACCCACCCTGCCCTCCCTCCAACCCCCATCAACCCTCAGTTTGTTCTCAGTTTTTAACAGTCTCTTATGCTTAAACCACATCTTCTTTATCCATTCATCAATAGATGGACATCTGGGTTCTCTCCATAGCTTGGCTATTGTTGATATGCTGCTATGAAAATCAAGGTGCATGTACCCCTTCGAATCTGAATCTTTGTATCCTTTGGGTAAATACCCAGTAGCGCAATTGCTGATAATTCTTTTTTTAACTTTTTGAGAACAGTAAACTCCATCCTGTTCTCCAAAGTGGATACACCAGTTTACATTCCCACCAATAGTACAAGATGATTCCCCTTTCTCTGCATCTTGGCCAACACCTATTATTTATTGTGCTGTTAGTTTTAGCCATTCTGAAAGGTATGAGGTGGTACCTTGTGGTTTTGATGTGTATTTTCCTGATGATGAGTGATGTTGAGCATATTTTCATGTGTCTGTGAGCCATTTGGATGTCTTCTTTGGAGAAGTATCTGTTCATATCTTCTCTCATTTCTTAACTGGATTATTTGGTTTTTTGGGTGTTGAGTTTGCTAAGTTCTTTGTAGATTTGGGATGCTAGCATTTATCATAAATGCCATTTGCAAATATTTTCTCCCATTCTGTAGGTTATCTTTTAGTTTTGTTGATTGCTTCCTTCACTGTGCAAACCTTTTTTATGGAATCCCAATAGTTCATTTTTGCTTTTGTTTCTCTTCCTCTGGTGATATGTCTAGTAAGACGTTGCTAGGCTGAGGTCAAAGAGGTTGCTGCCTGTGTTCTCCTTTAGGATTTTGATGGTTTCCTGTCTCACATTTAGATCTTTCATCCATTTTGAATTTACTTTTGTATATAGTGTAAGAAAGTAGTTCAATTTCATTCTTTTGCATGTAGCTGCCCAGTTTTCCCAATACCATTTCCCAATACCAGACTGGTTTTTTTCCATTGGATATTACTTCCTGCTTTGTCAAAGATTAGTTGGCCATACATTTATGGGTCCATTTCTGGGTTTTCTATTCTGTTCCACTGATCTATGTGTCTGCTTTTGTGCCAGTACCATAATGTCTTGATGACTATAACTTTGTAATCAGCTTGAAGTCTGGAATCATCACACTCTTTTTAAATATCTGTCCAATTTGTAGTGACATCCCCTTTTTTATTCCTGAAATAAATGCATGTCTTCTCTTTTATTTTTGAACAGCTTTGGTATCTATCTATCTATCTATCTATCTTCATCTTTTCTAAGAACAAACTTTTGGCTTTATTGATTTTTCAGTATTCCACATTTTTCCATCTAATTACTTTAGCATTGTGATCTCTATCATTGCCTTCCTTCTACCTTTTATAGATTTCTTTCACTGCTCTGCTTCTAAGCTATTGAGATGGACATCTGCATCATCAGTTTTTAGACTTTCTTCTTATAAAATATTTCTGGTTATCGGGGTGCTGGGGTGGCTCAGTCAGATAAGCATCTGACTCTTGATCTTGGTTCAGTTATAATCTCACAGTTCATGAGTTCAAGCCTTGCATCGGGCTCTGTGCTGATGGCACGGAGCCTGCTTGGGAAGGAGCCTGTTTCTCCTTCTCTTTGCCTCTCACCTGCTTGTGCTCTCTTTATCTCTCTCAAAATAAATAAATAAACTTTAAAAATACTTCTTGCTATAAATGTGTAACAAACTACTCCCAAATTCATTTAAAGAGGCAATTTATTTTTATGTTTCACATTTCTGAGGATTGAAGGACTCAGTTTGATAGTTCTCATTTGGGAGTGCAAGTATGATAGCAGTCAAATGGAAGTTGGAGTTAGGTTTGCATACAAGCTTTTTAACTCACATGTTGGGATTGGGGCTGAGATGGTTGGAATATTTGGGTGGTTGGCTGGGCATTAATCTCTCTCTACACATGACTAACTTTGACTTTCTCACTGCGTGGTGGTCTCAGGGTAGAGACATTTTACAAGGTGGTTATCACTCCCTAGAGAGACATTCCAAGAGATCCAAACAGAAGCTGCAAGGCTCCTCATGACGTAAACTTGGAATTACATAGCATCACTTCTTAGATATATTTTGGTTAAAGCAGTCACAGGTCAGCTGAGATTCCAGGATGTGGAAAAATTCCTTCCCAAAATGTGTGAATTGCAGTGTCCGGGAAAGAAAGAAGTTGATGGCAGCCTCTTTGAAGACAGCATATCACACTAATATATTCATTCCAGACTATAAATTTTCCTAAAAATAAAGTATTAACTGCATCCCACAGGTTTTCTGTGTTGTAATGTGTTATCATTCAATTCAATATATTTCCCAATCTACATTCACCCTTCTTTGGGTTATTTTGAGGTATATTTTGAAGGTTTTTCAAACAGTTGAGGCATTTGCAATCATTTTATTATTATGAAATGCTATATTAATTCCACTATGGACACATTATAATCTACGTGGTTCAATTCTTCCAAATTTGTTAAGACTTGCTTCATATGCCAGCACATGATCAATTCTGGTTAAAAAAAAATCTATGTTTACTGGAAAATAAGATGTATTCAGTAATTCTCAAGTACTACATATTCTGTATGTGTATATGCGTATATATTATATGTATATATTTCAAATATATATAAATATGTAGATTTAATTAGTTCAAGTTTGTTAACCATGTATTTCATATCTTTGTATCATTAAGGATTTTTCTTTATATGCTCGTTATACCAAGCACTGTTCACTATATCAGCTAGTGAAAGTGGCAGAGTAAAGTTTCCCTATGTGATTTTAACATTTGTTCTTTATGACTATTGAAAATTTTGTTCTATATATTTGGAAGCTCTATTGTGACATACAAATTTAGAATTGCCACATCTTCCTAGCAAATTAACCCTTTGTTATTATGAAGTGTTCCTCTTTAGATCCAGTTACGTTTCTTTCATTAAAGTTGAGGTTTAATGATATTAGTATAGCTATATCAGTTTTCTTTTGGTTTGTGTTTGCATGACATTTTGTTTCTATACTTTTAACCTTTTTCATATTCATGCATTCAACAAACTATATCCATATAGTTATATCTATCTATATGTGTTATTGTAAATATCCTAATATATTTAAGTTGTGGTATTACATCATTGACTTTTAATGTATTCCCTGACATATTTGGATGAAAGTTATCATTTTACTATTTTTCTAAAATTCTATATATTTTATGTTACTTTTGCTCTCTGCTATTTTATCCTTTTAAATTTATTATTTTTGCCGTTCTATTTGCACTCTATATTAGATTGTCAGTTATACATCCTATATTATTCTTTCAGTAGTTACTATAGATATTAAAACATCTATTATTAAACTCTAATATAAATTAGTGCTTTAACCACTTCCTTGGTAATGCTAGAAACTTACATTTTAACTCCATTATGCTTTTCCTGCTTTTATGTTATTGCTATCATGCTTTTTAATTTCAGATCAAAAGACCCCATAAGATTTTTTATTATTATTTTGCATGGTCAAAAATAATATAAACATCTATATATTTACCTTTTCTGCTATTCATTATTGCTTCCTGCATTTCTGTACTTCTTTCTGGAATAATGTTCCCTCTGCCTGAAAATTGCTTTTAGTATTTCTTTTCATATGGACTGCTGGCACAACTTTTCTTTTCTTTTTTTTCAGATTCTATTTGTTGGGAAATGATACCTTCACCTTAATTTTTAAATAAACTTACAAAAATATTTAGAACAGTTTTTGATTTTGCAGGAAAAAAACTGCAAAGATAGTACAGAGTTCCAGTATATCCCGTATACTCCACATTCCACTATTATAAATATTTTGTATTAGTATGGTACATTTGTTATAATAATAAGCCAATATTGATACCTTATTGTTGACTAAAGTCCATACTTTACTCAGGCTTCCTTACTTTTTACTTACTGCCCTTTTCGTGTCCCAGGATCCCATCCAGGTTTTATTTAGTTGTCATGTACCCTTAACTTATTTTAGGCCGTGACAGTTTCTACTACTTTCCTTGCTTTTGGTGACCTTGACATTTTTGAGGAGTACTAGTCAGGTGCTTTATAGACTGTCTTTCAATTTGGATTTTTATGATGTCTTTGCTGTTATTAGACTGGGATTATGTGTTTTGAGGAGGAAGATCACAGAAGTAAAGTGACATTTTCATGACATCATATCAGAGATATAAATTATCAACATGATTTAGCACTGTTGATGTCAACCTTGATCCTCAGGCTGACATACTGTTTGTCAGGTTTTTCGACTGTAAGGTTACTGTTGTTTATCCCTTTTTCCATCCTGTATTCTTTGGAATAGGGTCATTTAAAATGGGGTCTTTGGAATGGGGTCACTTCAAGAGTGGAGAGTTATGCTTCCCTTTCTTTGAGGATGAAGTACTTACATATATTATTTGGATCTCTTCTGCACAGATTTGTCTATCTTCTCCATTTATTACATCTTAATTTTTGAAGAAGACTATCAGTGGAATAGAATTCTACATTGGCAGTTATTCGGAGCATTTCAAAAGTGGCATTCCATTATCAATTAAATTTCCTTTTGAATATAATGTGACTTTCTGTCTGCTTTTAAGATTTTCTCATTATCCTTTTTTTTTCTCATGTGTTTTACTGTGATATACTTTTATGTGTTTTGTTTTGTATTTTTTCTCCTTGGAGTTTTGTGCCTTTCTTTCAGTTTTAGAGAAATTGTATCCACGGTTATCTCTTCGAATATTGCTTTTGCCCTATTTTCTTTCTTTTCTTCCTAGTACTGCATAACACATGTTTGTAAGACTTTTGAACTATACATCATTTGTCTCATGCTTTTTTCTGTTTTGTTTTGTTTTATCATCTTTCTTTTCTTTCTTTACTTCAGTCTAGATATATTCCACTAGATATATTTCTGTCTTCTAGGTTATTAATTCTATAAACAGCTCTTTATCATATGCCATTAATTCCATATACTTCATTTTTCCATTAAAGTTTTCTTTTTCATTTCTACTATTTACAATTGATTTTTTTAAATTCTTTTTCTTAAGTTTATTTATTTATTTTGAGACAGAGTGCAAGTGGAGGAGGGGAAGAGAGAGGGGAACAATCTCAAGCAGGCTCTGTGTCATCATCATAGAAGCCACAAGGGACTCAATCTCATGAAACCATGATATCATGACCTGAACTGAAATCAAGAGTCAGACACTTAACTGATGGAGCCACCCAGGCACCCCTACATTCATTTGATTATTTATATAAATTCTTCTTTTCAGGTAAAACTTTCCATCTTGTCATCAATTTTCTCATTTCTATAAATCTACTCTTCTTAGACTTGCTTTATGATACTGAAGCTGGATCTTATGAATATATCTCCCTGGTCAGATGATGCAATGTTAAGTCATCTTGGTAGAGGGCCTAGAGGAACTCTGGAAGAGAAAAAGGCCAGTGCTTTCTGTTTTGCAGGTGTGGACACTGTGTCTGCCAGCAGGTGGGAAGCATCTCCACCAGCAAGCAGCGCCCCCTGCCAGTGGTGTATCAGCTTCAGAAAGTCTCACCAGTACCCCAACAGGCAGATTCTCAGTGAATCTCACTGCTATGCCCAGCAACAGGCTCCTGCTCACTGTCCCTGGCCAGCAGCCCCACTGCAAATTTCTGTGCCATAAAGTGGGACATAGCCCCACCCTCTCCAAGATCTAAATTTCAAACTGTGGGGGTTAGAGGGGTGGGAGAATGCTTCCAAGTACATTCCTTTCTTGGGTATTCTCCTTCAGTCCTAGACATAGTAGCTGCTCCCTATCATCTGCTATTCCTATATTCTTCAACATTCTCTTTATCCCCCTGAGTACTTTATCCTCAGTTCCTAATTAATAATCTGTATTACCTTTTTTTGGTCCTGATCAAATCTTTGCATGGTTTCTGTCTCTTACTAGACTTTGACTGGTATACTTTCTCTTCAGTATCTTGATCCCTCAAATTTTGGCTTCCATGATAGGTCTGAATTCCAATTTATATCACCTCAGCCCCATGTACCTTTTCTCCTTGTTAGCAGCCACTTTCTTCTCACCTTTTCAGTTTGTCCCATTATGTTACTTATGAATCAACCCCTCGAGGGGTAAACTCACCTCACTGACTTTCCTGCCTGCCATGATATTCTCTGATGTCTTCAGATGAATGATTTTTATATTAAATGCAACTTTTCTAGCTGTTCTAGGGTGGAGAATTGGTCTACTATTTACACAATCATAGCCAATAAAAGAACTCCTATTCACAGTATTTGAATAGGATCTTCCTTACTTTTCCTTACATTAGCCCAAAGAAAACCTCATTAATTGAAGCATTGTAAGTTTGTTTATTTTTCTTAACAATTTGACTCAGTCAACAAGCCAGTTAGTAAGCTTATTAACCAAAACAGTATGATACTGGCAAAAAAAACAGACACATAGATCAATGGAAAAGGATAGAAAGCCCAGAAATAAACCCATGCTTATATGGGCAATTAATCTTTGACAAAGGGGGCAAGAATATATAGTGGGAAAAGACAGTCTTCAATAAGTGGTGGTGGGAAAAATAAACAACTACATGCAAAAGAATGAAACTGGACAACTTCCTTACACCATATACACAAATAAACTCAAAATGGATTAAAGATCTAAAGGTGAGACACGAAACCATTAAAACCCTAAAAGAAAATAGGCAGTAATCTCTGACATCAGCCTTAGCAACACTTTTCTAGATATGTCTCCTCGGGCAAGGGAAACAAAAGCAAAAATAAACTACTGAGACTAAAACAAAACAAAACAAAACAAAACAAAAACAAAAACAAAAACAAAAAAACCCAAAAAACAAAAAAAGTTTTGCACAGTGAAGACTATCAACGAAACAAAAAGGCAACCTACTGAATGGGACAGGATATTTGCAAACGATATACCAAATAAAGGGTTACTATCCAAAATATATAAAGACCTTACACAATTGAACACCAAAAAAATAATAATTCGATTAAAAAATGAGGGGAGGGGTGCCTGGGTGGTTCAGTTAGTTAAGTGTCTGACTTCAGTTCAGGTCATGATCTCGTGGTTCGTGAGCTCGAGCTCCACATGGGGCTCTGTGCTGACAGCCTGCTGACAGCTGACAAGCCTAATTCAGATTCTGTGTTCCCCTCTCTTTTTGCCCCTCATGCTCTGTCACTCTCTCTCAAAAATAAAATAAACATTAAAAAATTAAATAAATTAATAAATAATTAATAAATAAATTTTTAAAAATGAGGAGAAGACTTGAAGAGACGTTTTTCCAGAGGAGCTATACATGGCCAACAGACACATGAAAAGACACTCAATGTCACTAATTGTCAGGGAAATGCAAATCAAAGTCACAATGAGATATCATCTCATACCTGTCAGAATGGCTAGAATCAAAAAACAAACAATAAAAAAATCAAAAGTATTGGTGAGAAAAGGGAACATCATACAGTGTTGTTGGGAACGTAATTGGTGCCACCACTATGAAAACCAGTATGGGGTTCCTCAAAAAGTTAAAAACAGAAATATTATATGGTCCGATAATTCCACTACTCAACATTACCCAAAGAAAACAAAAACAGCAACTCCAAAAGGTATATACCAAAAGGTATATACTCCTATGTTTACTGCAGAGTTATTTACTACAGCCAAGATATGGAAGCGACTCAAGTGATAATGAAGATGTGGTGTAGATATACCATGGAAAATTAACCCAATCATAAAAAAAGAATGAAATCTTCCTATTTGTGACCACATGGATGGACCAAGAGGATATTTGGTAAGTGAAATAAGTCAGACAGAGAAAGACAAGTACCATATGATTTCACTTACATGTGAAAACTATAAAACAAAACAATAAGAGCAGAAAAAGACCCAAAGGAACCGGTGGTTGACAGAGGGGAAGAGGGTGGAGGGATGTGTAAAATGGGTAAAGGGAAGAGAGAGGTACAGGCTTTTAATCATGGAATAAGTCACAGGAATAAAAAGTACAGTGTAGGAAATATAGTCAATATTACTGTAACAGCATTGTATGGTGACAGATGATAGCTACACTTGTGGTGACCACAGCATAACATATAGACTTGTAAAATCACTGTTCTATACCTGAAACTAACGTCACATTGTGTTCAACTGTACCTCAATTTAAAAAAAGAATTGGAATATATATACTTTTCTACCCAGCAATTCTACTTTCAAGACGACATCCAAGGGAAATGATTACAAGTGTCCATGATTTATGTATTTTTAATTTTTTATGTTTTATTTATTTCTTTTGAGAGGGGGGCAGAGAGAGAGGGAAAGAATCTCAAGCAGTCTCGTACCATCAGTGCAGAGCCTGACATGGGGCTTGAACTCATGAACCGTGAGATCACGACCTGAGCCGAAATGAAGAGTCAGACACTCAACCGACTGAGCCACGCAGGCATCCCCATGGTTTATGTATTTTTAAATATCAGAGGAGGAAAAATGGAAACTAAATATCATATAGTAGAATTTTAAGTAAATTATTATACATCCAAACAGAGGACTGCTATAGAATAATCAACATTCCAGGGGAATATTTATTCACCTCTGCAAATGTCATCACACAATAAGGGTGTGTACATATATAATGGTAACCCTATGTGTATCTACTTATATAAGATATATCAATATATTTTATTAGAAAAAAATTGCAAGAACATACTAAAATATGCTAAAACTTTGTATCTCTGAATGAAGTAATTATTGATGATTTTTGTTTTGTTGCTCTGTCCTTGGCTGCTTCCCAACTTCTTTGTAATAAGTATACTTTGAGAAAAATAGCACAATAAATGCAAAAAAAATATGTAAAGTTGAGGCTAAAAGGTTGCTAGTAGTTTTTCTTTTTTATACACTCTGTCATGGTGCACAATTACATCACTTTAAGTATATTCACTTGAATTTTAGAATACATAGTATGCTATTTTTAAATGAATAATCTTTAAGATTTTGCTTTCTAATTTGCTTTGTGAGGAGTTTAAAGCTACTCAATGATACAGAATGTTGGTGTTTTATTCAGTTCATTTCCCATGGCCAAGGCTATATCATACCATCGGTTGGATGCTCCATACTTGAAAAAGCAGCAATGCATGCCAATGCTTTCGGTCTCTGGAGGAATCTTCACATTCAAGTGGTAAGAACAGAATTCTAGGATACCCTCAGTGGAAGTTATAGGAGAGACCATGTACTCTTAAGAAAATTTGATCCACGCTTATGTACTGGAGATTTGATGAAAGGAAAGGATGCCACACATTTTATACCAAGAACCTCCCGCTAGGTCTAAAGTAGAAACCGTTTAAGGATGACTAAATGCAACAGGCAGGCAACTTCCCTGAACACACAATTCCAAAGATAGTAATTCATATTTGGCTTAAGAGCGATGAACACAAGAGTAAACCCCTTTATGAAATGTTTGTTGTTAACTTCACAGTTCTTAATTTTGTCATCTGTACACTAAGGAAAAAGAAAGTAACTACTTTATAAGGCTTCTGTGAGAATGAAATTCAGTAACACATTTAAAAGTCTTAGCACGCTTTCTAACATAAAGTAATTTCTATAAACAGAAGCTATTGTTATTATTTTTTATTAGCTACACATTAGCTATTATTATCACATACTTGAGAATTCAAACCTGGCTCACAGAAGGCATTCAATTGGCTTTCTTGTTTAATTTGTATTAAATGTGAATTCAGTTTTAATACGGACAGAATTATAAATTTATAGTAACAAATATCACATTTCTTATACTACACCAGAGAAAGCTCAAAAACAATTTTGTTTTTCCTCTGATAGCGCTGTTTTCATGTAACCCTGCTGTTTTCATATATAATCTGAGATTTTTTTAAAACTTGGCTGAATAATTCCACCAAAGGATAGAATTCATTACTAGTGCTGGTTCACTGGTCAGCTACATATTGACATCAATAAATATAAAATATAAACATGCATTTCCTCTTCTACTGTTTTCTAGTTTTCTTTAAAAAGGAAATAATAAAGCATGGTATACATGCGGTGACCTCATATACTCAAAAAATGAAAATATAAAGTTATTGTTATCAACTAAAAGTCAGTGTCTATAAGTAAAAAATTTGAAAGTCAGTGGCTTTGAAGATGGTTCTGAAAACCAAGTCAATACTTAGGATTTTAAATTGCAGTTTTATAAGATACTCGCTGCATGATAGATTTCAGGCTGTTTCATGTGTCCAATGTCATTCAAGGTTGCAAATAAATTTGGCCTTTCAAAAGCAAGATGAATGACAAAAATTCTCTGACATATAGCAAGTCTTCCAGGTTAGGCATGACAAAAGTTCAATGATATCATCAAGGCTATCAATCCATCTGTAATGACATACTGCAGTCTCTTCAAGAATTAAATATGATGTTTGCAAGAGCAGTGTTGCATTTCTGGTTGTAGGACAAATACAACAGAACTGCAAACACATGAAAGGTCTGTTGAACAAGCTATACAAATAGGCTGTTAATTTCTATCTTTAAACACAATTTGTGAATTTAGGCTCCTTAGAGTTGATTATTTTCTTAAAACATTCTTCTGTTCTAAAATCATGTGATCCATTTAGTCTGTTTTTATGCAGTTTTAGTAATAATGCACAATGCTTTCAGGAACACAGCAAATCTTACACAGAGGTGGCCACAGTGCAGAATAAAGTCAAAATGAGAACTGTTTTATTTTACTCACATCTTTCTCTAAACCAAATGGTTGGCCCAATTTAGTATGTGTATTTTTGTTTTTAAAGGATTGTGTGTTTGCTTTGTGAAAATCACCCCAAAGATCACACACAGATCTTATGTATCACACTAATTTTCAAATCAATGGGCTTCATGAAGTGAATGACCTAAGCTTCTTACTGTAATTAGCTTTTACAGAAAATCAGTTAATTTTTTTGTAGGTCCCAAGCTTAATGTAATTCTCTTTAGATTTAGGTAAGGTATGGCATTAATCAACATCTCTGAGAAATTCATACATGCCCTAAATATAATTAGGAAATGCGCTTAAACAACGTTCTGGGTTTTTATGACCTCATTTTGAGATTATAGAATTACGCATGAAGGATAATAATAATATATTTATTCTGAAGATTTAGATAACACCAAAGGAATAACTTCTATACATAGTCTTAATTCTAGGATTTTCCTTAAATTGGTGCATGCGATTTAATTTCAAGGCCTGAGCAACCCGTTCAATCCCCAGTCACTAGGGAACAAACTACAAACCTCACAACAAAAATCTTGACCTTCATGAGTCTCCTGATGTCCAACCACGTTCTTATACTGTTCATCACTGGTTATGTAGAGACAGAAAGGAGGAATGTGGAAATGTGCTAGACTATTGGAGAAAGTATCAGAAGAGATCATTCCTTGTGAACTAATAACTTCATTCTTTACATGGCCACTCTATAAGGCAGAAAACAATTAGAAGGCAATAAAATATTAGAGTTGACAGAATCTAGGTTTGATTCCTAGTTCCACCACTTAACACAAGATACTGTGCAATTCACTTCACATTTGTGAACCTCTTCTAACTCATTTAAAAAATAATGTGATGATACTTCATAGGATATTGAGAAGCAAAACTATGATAATACCTATGACAATGCCATGCACATTTTGAAACCCCCTGTAAATGCTCTCTCAGGGACAATACAAATTTCTTTCATGTTTCCACTAAGTGGCTTTTCTTAAAGATTCAGCAGAAATTCATCTGACAAAGGGAACTGTGGAAAAAACAAGGTACATAGGAAATAAGTTATATTCAACAATGACTACTTTAAAATGAGTGAAACCAGAGATAGTGAAAAAAGAGCCATTATATTATAGTGCACTCATTTAATGTAGCCTATGTTTTTAGAGATATATTTATTTTTTAAAGAAATTTTTAAAAAGGGCAAAAATATTGAAACCAAAATTATGTTGTCTTTAAGCGTATGTCATAGCTCACTAAATTTGCAATAAATCAGTCAGGTTAAATAATAACTCTAAAATTATCACTGCCTTACTGTAGCCCCTTTCTATTAATAATTAGGAATTGTTTGAAATATTTTGGGGTACTTACAGTGCTATTTTTAACTGTAATTTTCAACTGAAACTAATAATCTCATACTAACTATAGTGATATAGTCAAGACTATGGTGTTTGCTTTCACTCTTTGCAGACAAGATACTCTATGTGGAAAGACCAAAATACTCCATCAAAAAACTGCTAGAGCTGATACATGAATTCAGCAAAGTTGCAGGATATAAAATCAACATACAGAAATCAGTTGCATTTCTATACACCAATAATGAAGCAGCAGAAAGAGAAAACAAGGAGTCGATCCCATTTACAATTGCATCAAAACCCACAAAACACACAGGAATAAACCTAACCAAAGAGGTAAAAGATCTGTACACTGAAAACTATGGAAAGTTTATGAAAGAAATTGAAGAAGACACAAAGAAATGGAAAATATTCCATGCTCGTGGATTGGAAGAACAAATACTGTTAAAATGTCAATACTACCTAAAGCAATCTACACATTCAACACAATCCCTATCAAAATAACACCAAAATTCTTCACAGAGCTAGAACAAACAATTCTAAAATTTGTATGGAACCACAAAATACCCTGGATAGCCAAAGTAATTGTGAGAAAGAAAACTTAACCTGGAGGCATCACAATTCCAGACTTCGAGCTATATTAAAAAGCTGTAATCATCAAGATAATACAGTACTAGCACAAAAGCAGACACAGAGATCAATGGAACACAACAGAGAACCCAGAAATGGACCCACAAATGTATGGCCAACTAATCTTCGATAAAGCAAGAAACAGTATCCAATGGAAAAAAGACATTATCTTCAGCAAATGGTGCTGGGAAAACTAGACAGGCGACATGCAGAAAAATGAACCTGGACCACTTTCTTACACCATACACAAAAAATAAACTCAAAATAGATGAAAGACCTCAATATAAGACAGGAAACCATCAAAATCCTCGAGGAGAAAAGAGGCAACAACCACTTTGACCTCGGCCTCAGCAAATTCTTACTGGACATGTCTCGGGAGGCAAGGGAAACAAAAGAAAAAACAAACTATTGGGACCTCACCAAGATAAAAATCTGCACAGCAAAGGAAACAATCAACAAAACTAAAAGGCGACCAAGGAATGGGAGAAGATATTTGCAAATGACATACTGAATAAAGAGTTAGTATCCAAAATCTATGAAGAACTTAGCAAACTCAATACTCAAAAAACAAATACTCCAGGGAAGAAATGGGCTAAAGACATGAACAGATACTTTTACAAAGAAGACATCCAGATGGCTAACAGACACATGAAAAGATGAAAAGATGCTCAACATCACTGATCATCAGGGAAATACAGCCACTCTGAAACAGTATGAAGGTGTCTCAAAAAAAAAAAAAAAAAGTAAAAATAGGTCTACCCTACCTACAACCCAGGAATTGCACTCCTAGGTATTTATCCAAAGGATACAAAAATGATTTGAAAGGGCACACACACCTCAGTGTTTACAGCAGCACTATAAACAATAGCCAAATTATGGAAAGAGCCCAATGTCCATCAATTAAACCTATAAAGAAGATGTGGTGTACATATACAATGTGATATTACTCAGACTTCAAAAAGAATGAAATCTTGCCATTTGCAACAATGTGGATGGAACTAGAATGCATTATGCTGAGTGAAATAAGTCAGTCAAAGACAAATATGGTAGGATTTTATTCATATGTGTAATTTAAGACACAAAACAGATGAATACAGGGAAGAAAAGGAAAAATAATATAAAAACAGAGAGGGAGGCAAACTTTAAAAGACTTAAATACAGAAAACAAACTAAGGGTTGCTGGAGGGGAGGTGGACGGGGGGGATGAGCTAAATGGGTGATGGGCATTAAGGAGGGCACTTTTTGTGATGAGCACCGGGTGTTATATGTAAGTGATGAATCAATAAATTCTATTCCTGAAACCATTATTACACTATATATGTTAACTAACTTAGATTTAAATAAAATTTTCAAAAGACTATGGTGTTTGTTGCTCTCTATCCTTCAGTTTCCTCATCTTTAAAAAGAGGGTAATAGCTAAAGACCTGCCTCATTGGTTTGCTGTGAAGACTACATTATTACAAGTTAAATGCATGGACCTATTTAGTCATGTAATGTTATTATTACTATTATCAATATTTCTCAAATGTTAGTTACAAATGAAATTTGTTCTCTTTTGCTTCTTTTTTTCTTTTTTCCAATTTATAACACGGTGACTTTCTAAGTGCAATCGCTTTATTTCAAATTTTCTATGCAATTTATATACTATTCTTTTTAAAGTTTATTTATTTACTTTGAGAGAGAGAGTGTGCAAGCAGGGGAGGGACAGAGAAAGAGGGTGAGGGAATCCCAAACAGGATCCTCACCAGCAGCGTGGAGCCCAATGAGGGGCTTGAACCCATGAACCCGTGAGATCATGACCTGAGCTGAAACCAAGAGTCAGAGGTCCACAATTTATATATTATTCTTACCAAGTAGCTGCAAAAAATAGCTCCACTATGTAATATGATGGAAGTTTGCAAGTTTGTAAAATACAGTCTTACTGAATTATCAGCCTTTATTCATAAAGGCAAAAAGTCACAGACAAGTCTATATCATAACTGACAAAAATTGATTGGCTCTTCTGTTCTAGGTTTCCTTTAAGTTATCAATAGCACAAATTAGTCATGATTTATAATTATAATTACCAATTATATATTATTTCACATAATTAGCATTTGCCTGCTTGCATCATATTTTCACATTCGGAGTTACATGTGAACTTCATAAATCAGGGAGGTAGAATAAGTCTTATTAATAACGGCAGAATTGAACTATCTGGATTGAGGTAGCTGTGGTGGAGAAACTTCTATCCCAGAAGACTATTAAGAAATCACATGAGCCTCTGTATCCTGAAGTAAAATGAGATATCCTAAATCTATCTTGTAGCTGGATTCTCTAGCCCTCCATTTGTGCATCATTACAGAACAATGGTAGGAACCAATGTCACATTAGTTCTAATAGTGTTTGTTTTACACATAACGTCGATCGAAGAAGACAAATTTTAAATTTTTTTATGTTTATTTATTTTTTAGAGAGACATCACACACTCATGCATGTGCACAAGTGGGGAAGGAACAGAGAGAGAGGGGGACGGATGATCCGAAGCAGGCTCTGTGCTGACAGCAGAGAGCCCGATCGATGCAGGGCTTGAGCTCACAAACTGAGATCATGACCTGAGCCAACGTTGGATGCTTAACTGACTGAGCCCCAAAGCTCAGGCACCCCAAGAAGACAAATTTTAAATGTAGCTATTTATTTATTTGTAAAGTGCAGGCCACTCCATGACCTAGAAAATACTCCGGTCCTAGAAAATTTCCCAGTATAAGGTATGACAAGTACAGATAATTTCTAGATTGCAAATTCGACTACTGATCTACATTTTAGAAATCAGAAAGGCGAAGTTCTAATAAACTATAGTTATTGCTTCTTTAAGTAACTTTATTGAGATAGATTTGTCTGTGAAAATTATATGCATTTAAGGCATACAACTTGATGTTTTGATACATATACATTGTGCAAAGACCACCACAATCAAGGTAAATACATTACCCATCACTTCTACATTATCACTATTGTGTGTGTGTATGTGTGTGTGGTGAGTATATTTAGATTTAATATATAAGAAACTCATACAACTCAATAGCAAAGAAATGAAATAACTCAATTTTTAAAATGGGCAAAGGACCTAAATAGACATTTTTCAAAAGAAGACATACAATGGCCAATAGGTATGTGAAAGTGTTCTCAATATCACTGATTATCAGGAAAAATGCAAATCAAAACCACAATGAGATATCATTCATACTTATTAGAATCACAATTATAAAAAAGACAAAAGATAACAAGTGTTGAAGTGGATGTGGAGAAAAGGGCACCACTATTGGGGGAAATGTAAATTAGTATAGCCATTATGAAAATATGGTATGGAGTTCTTCAAAAAATTAATAATAGAAATAACATATAATTCTAGCAATTCTACTTCTGGGTATATATCCAAGGGAAATGAAATCTGAGTCTCAAAGAGGTATCTATATTCCCATGTTCATTACAGCATTAGTGACAACAGCCAAGACATGGAAATAGCTTAAATGTTCACCAATGGACAGATGGGCAAAGAAAATGTAGTATATATACACAATGGGATATTATTCAGCCTTAAAACCAAAAAAGGAAATCCTGCCATTTGCAACAACATGGATGAAACTGGAGGACATTATGTTAAGTGAAATAAGCCAGACACAAAAAGACAAATACTGTATGGTCTCACTTTTAACATGGAATCTAAAATAATCAAATTCGCTGAAGCAGAGAGTAGAATAGTGGTTGGTTGCCAGGAAGAGAAGGGGATACAAAATGAGATGTTGGTCAAAGAGCACAGTTTCAGTACTATAAGACAAGTCAGTTCTAGAGATCCAATGCACAGCATGGTGAATGATAGTTAACAATACTGTATTATACAGTCATTCACTTACTTGGTAAATGTTTATTGAATGTCTTCTTTATGCTGGGGCCAAAGGATCCAGAGATCAAACCCATTATTATTATTTTTCAAAATAAACTTTCATTCCCATGCTAAATAAGCTTACTGGCTAGTATGGGATATATAATTCAACAAGTTGCTATAAATTAACTAAAGACAAGGTTGAAACTCATGCTCACTGAAACATAAGCTTTCTGGCTCCAAAGTAGTTTCAGTCTTCTCCACTCTAAGCTGCCTACTAAGAAATTATTGCCTCATTAAAATATTCATCTAAATCACCCTCCACCTCCCCATCTAAACTGCCATGTCATTTTAACATGGTTGGAAGTCATTACTCAGATGATGCAACATATATCTACCCAATCACTGAACAGTCACCTTTTACAATTATGATAGTTGATGTGCTTATGACCCCATCAAACATTCTCTTATTCTTCCCTCATTTGATTTTCAACCATAAAAGAAAAAACTCATTATGCAAAAACATTTCCCAACCCTCAGAATATTGATTTGAAGGCGAGATTTCCAACACATCACACAACATGGAGGTTTTACTTAAAGCACTTACTTAAAATATCCATATATCTTCTCAAGCTTTATTTTCTGGCATAGGGCAAAAGTGGCTCTGAAGTCAGAATGGGTTCAAATTCTGGCTCACTACTACTACTTATAATAATAATTATTATTATAATTATTGTTATATATAATTATATAATAATAATTATATAATAATGCATGATTATATTATTATTTTGTAATTCTATAATAATAATAATTATTATTATTATTGTATTCAAATACCAGTCTGATCACACATGGTCCAAGAAAACTCAAATAATAAGCCAAATATAAACACATGTTAAAGACTGCTCTTCAAACATCATGGCCAATGATGCTATGTTTATTGTATTCCTTATCTTATTGTTTCAAATGCCAGTCTGATCACACATGGTCCAAGAACACTCAAATAATAAACCAATGTTAAAGATTGATTTTCAAACATTATAGCCAATGAGGCCATGCTTGTCTATGATCTTGCCAACATAAAATCACATCCATACCTCAGTAGCCACCAAACCATTCAACAGAGCTTCCTTAAGTATGAGCTGTTTGAAGCTATGATTTTGAACACTCTCAACTATTTATTTCACGCTCTGAATAGCTTTAGGGGTCTTAGCAGGGGTTGGAAGAACCAGCTCAACCTTGGCATTGGGCCAAAATGTGGCCAATCAGGGCTCCGAGTAAGTTATATCAGTGTTTACCAGCGCTGGGCCTTCCCTGTGAGGTTATGGACAAACTGGGCCATGGTTCCAAGATGCATAAAGGGCTCACAACTTATTAGCTGTGTGACTGTTCCCAATAGTGTTGCTATGTATCAAATCAGTTCAAAATTTGGTAGCTTAAAAGTAATTATTGTGTTGTCTCACAGTTCCAGTGGAATTTGGGAAGCCATGGCTAGGAAGTACTGGCTCCAAATCTCTTATGAGCTACAGTTAGTGTGAATGGAGCTAGAAAAGCAAAGATGGACTGGAGCTGCGGGGAGCTGGTCAGGCACCTCTCTCTCTTCTCCAGATGGCCTTTCATTAGAGCTATTTTGAGCTTCCTCAAAACAAGATGGCCTCAGGGCTGTGGACTGACAACATGGCAGCTCAAGGCTCCAGTACAAGTGTTCTAGTGATGCAGGTGGATGCTGTGTCTTCTTTCCTGACCAAGCCTTGAAGTCACTCAGTGCCACTTCTGCCACATTCTGATCGTTTTATGCGAGTTCCAAACCCAACCAGATTCAAGCAAAGGAATTAGACTTCCCTTCGTAATGTGGGAGTGGCAAGATTTAAGAAAAACAAATTTAAAGAGAGATATTGCTATGGCCATCTTTAGAAAATAAAATCTGCCACAGTGACTTTGGACAAGTCAGCTAACTTTTCTGTGCCTCGGTTTCCTTACCTTTAAAATGGTTATAATATATGGCACTTCACTGGGTTCTGGAGATTTAAAGGAGCTAATACATTTTAAGTGCTTAGAACAGTGCCCAGCACGGAGAATGTCATTCCTTAAATTTAATTTTGTAAATTTAATTTAATTTAATTTAATTTAAATTTTATTAGCATCCTTCAAGTCTCAGCACAAATATCACCTATTCTGCAGAGCCTTTCCTATTAGTCTCACAGATTTTTCATTCTCCCTTCCAGCTTAGCATGGTACCTCTTTCCTAATCCATCTTTTCAGATTCATTGTAATCATATGTTCATAGCCCTAGATCCTCCAATGTACCGTGAACTTCTCAGGAGAGGGAAACAAAATGGCTGCTCAGTAGCACAGGTTTGTTTTTTAGAGAATGACTCAGTCCAAAGTACAGGTACAAATGAAATGAAAATGAAAATGTAGATGAAGGTAGATGATGAAAACAAGCTAGGATAATACAAAATAAAGAAGGTAGGATATAGCAGGTAATGAATATCTGACTTCCACTTAGGTTTACTCTTCAGTCAAACTTCTAAAGGTTACAATTGCCTTAAGAGGGGGTTGCAAGAGATGATAGGATTTCCTATGACAAAACAGAGCAACAAGTTGAAAGCTCTGGCCTCGAATTAACATCTAGAAAGTAGATTAAATCTGTTGTAATAGACTGCTAAAATTTAACCAGCTTTTCCTACCACTATCATTTAGCATTTAAAGTGTCATAATTAGAAACACTGAAAGAAAACTGCATTTGAGAATGAACAAAAGCTTTAAACTTATGAATGACGTGAATCTGCAGCATTCTATTGTTTTTACCAGAGAAAGCAACATTAATGGCAATCAAACACAACAAAAAATATCTGTCCCCAGGTATCATACAGAAATCCACAGAATTTTTACTAACAAGCAAGACTGACAGGTACTTTCACCAATAGAAAGGTACCTGTATATCACAGGAGAGTCCTTTAAGATCATAAGTGAGACTTAGTCTCTTACATCAAGAGTAATCATTTAAATTCAATAAAAAAATCATAGTACATTAACATTTCAAAAAGCCATTTGTGAATAATATGCCTCTAGAATTTATTATTTTTATTATTATTTTTTTGCTCCAGAGTCTAGAGATATTTAAAAATGAATTTTTTAGTTGAACTCTAGGAACGTCAGATCTCAGAAACAACAGACCAAAAAATTCTAATTAGCTGTGATGAACGTTGATTATAGAGCACGGATATAACAATGATTACAGAAGAAAAAAAAAAAAAAAGAGGTGATGCATCAGTCCCACATATCAAGTATGGTTGTGTAATTAGAGAAATTTAATCACAGCAGGCATATGTGATGTATTTGTATTTGTGCCACTTTGTGGATTCACAGGCAGAACTTTCTCAGAAAATACAAAAGGAATAACAGCATTCCTATTTTATAAGCTTTACCTTTAAGCCATTTACTTCATGAAGGTCTTTTTTTTTTGTTCTTTTTTCTATTTCTTCCCCATACACCCCACAGAAAAACCACTTCTTTTTCAGCAAAATACTCCATACTATTACCTTATTCAGTTGTTCTCTCCTGAATGTTCCCAGCTCATTAGGATTAATAGAAGATATGCATATGTTCATAAGGAAAAATAGGCCCTATTTATCTGAAGCATTTAGTTTTAAAGATATGGTGCCCCAACTGAGTTTCAGAAGGAAACAGAATAGACCCAGTGTGTCTAAAGATGAAGCCATGAGCAGTACTCACAGGTTCTGTGACATCAGCCAGAGCTTTGCTGGCTCATGAATAAGTTCCAACATATAAGAAATCACTTGGCCAGGTGAACTATCACAGAAGATTCAGTGACCTGTTAGAAGGTCACAAGGTTTATCTTGAACAAGAGTCTGTCTTGCAGCTTGTTGCTTTTTGATTTCCTGATTTAAGTGATGGATGAGAAGAAGAGGTCACCTAGGCAGTACAGAACCAAAACCAAAGCAAGACAAACACAAAAATGCTGTTCTTGCAATATATTTGTAAAAGGTATTTGAGTGATCATTGGTGAAGTTGGATTAAACTATATAGTTTAACATCATGACAGTGTATCTGTGTTTGCCCTGAAAACTCTGCTTAAGTACAGCAGTCTCCTGTTATCGGTGGGGGATATGTTGCATGACCCCCAGTGGATGCCTGGAACCATGAATAGTACCAAACCCTACACTATGTATACTATGTTTTTTCCTCTGCATACATACCTATGATAAAGTTTAATTTATAAATTTGGCACAGTAAGATAATAACAACAATAACTGATAATAAAGTAGAATAATTATAACTATATGCTATAATAAAAGTTATGTGAATGTGGCCTTTTTCTCACTCTTTCTCTCTTTCTCAAAATATCTTATTGTGCTGTACTCACCCTTCTGATAATGTGAGACGGTAAGACTCCTACATGATGAGATGGAGTGAGGTAAATGACATAGGCATTGTGATGTAGTGTTAGGTTACTCTTGAACTTCTGATACTATGTCAGAAAAGGGATCACCTGCTTCCCAACCATAGTTGACTGTGGGTAACTGAAACCAAGGGAGGCAAAACTGTGGATAAGGGGGACCACTTTATAACAAAATAGAGAAATAGAATGAATCGTTAGAAGTTCACACACACACACATACACACACACACACTTTGTGTAGTTTCTTTAACATTTGTGTATAATTTTTCCAGACTCAACCTAATACAATGCAAATATATTCACCCATATTATAACCTTGTTTAAAATATTCAGAAGTTCATCATCATGCATTTCAACTGCAGAAAAGTTTCTCTTTGATAGAAAATGAATTTTTGTATAAACATATTATTAAAATGGGAAGAAAATGTATCCTATTTTTACCTGAATCTAAGAAAGATCTCTGTATATCAAAACAGATATCCTAAGTCCTTTCCATGACTTAAGAAATTAGATGTCATCCTTCCTCCCGTCAACACACGCGTAAACCGTATCTATTTGATTAAAAACTTCAGTACATGATGTAGTTGTTCAAATGCTTGTTGAGAAAAGGAAACTGTCCCAATACATGAGTGAAGCAGGCACTGGTTGTAAATGACCTGTTTATACTGTGTAAATGGTGGGCAAGGGTAAAGATTGTTGACAAGAAGGGATTAGGCCTGAGTGTTGTCCTTTGCTATGGTAAGAGAAACTGTGCATTTCAT